>NC_142363.1:27286796-27441081 GCF_059441175.1 Urocampus carinirostris | reverse complement strand
CGGCGGGGGCAAGAAAAGCAAACAGCGCCTAACGGGTTCCAGACGTTGCGGACCCTCCACGGCACAAGGGTGACTTTCATAGCGTGCACACGCCATTTCTGGCGCTGGGGTAATATTTGGCATGGCGCTGTGGAAACCCCTCGTAAACCACGACACGGCTTGAGGGGGGACGAAGGCTGAGGCTTCAGACAATTCAAATGTGGCGTCACATTTCTTAAAGAATGTTGAAGAGAAATATAATAACTATTTGTGCATCTTCATGTATAATGTGCACCCCTGTTTAATCAAAAATCTGTAAAAAATAATGATCTGTATTTATTTCATGTCTGATTCATAGACAAATGCACCAAAGAGGTGTTTTACCCCAGTGTGCTATGGTACATAATTTAAAGAAAATTGCCCCTCCTTTCTAATAATATTTTTCCCCCTTTTAGTCCTCAATAACATGTTTTGCCCAGAGCACTACATCTAATCTGGTAAACAATGCCCACTACGTTATAATAAATGACAAAACCGACAATTCAAATTCTAATGAATGCTTAGGTGATTCAGCACAAAAGAAACACAATAAATACCTCAAGCAGAAAAGGTCAGGACCTAAAAAGAGCTATCCACACATTCTAGCTAATACAGGGATTTGGATTCTGGGTTAAAGGCAGACTATAGGAAATGACAAGGAACATCTGGACATCTGTTTCTCAGGAAATGGGATGTGGGAGGTCCACACCCCCACTGTGCGCTTACAGGTTGGGTATGTCCCCGTACTTTTTGGGTACTTCTGTCTGGAAACAGCAAAAGGTTTTGAGACAATAGTGGAAACAAAGTGGAGCTTTAAAAGCCGAGTACGGGCAGTTATGTTTTTCTCTACATACATTTAAGGACAGTCCCTAACCAATATCATGAAAATATTTTTTATCCCAATATTCTTTCTTGTATAGCGCAACGCCATACCTCCTTGTAAACAACATAGACCAGGTTACAGTTCATGACAATAAAAGACAATTCAAGTCTATACTTCCATAATCAGGATCACTATTAATGTTCTTGGTTCCAGTAGCAAAGGTGGTTTTCCCCAACAAAATTTTAAATTGTCAACTTATAAACTATTTAGTCAAGTCATTCTTCAGGATATGAATCAAACAAAAAACACACTTCACTTCAAGAGTCTAATAACAAGAGAAAGCTTGTCACACTTGCTCTGTGGATTTCCTCCAGCCTCTTTTGTGCCATCACTTTGTTTTGTTTTTTTCCCAACAAACTTAAACATCAACCAACAAACAACGGAAAATGTCGAAAGGAAGGAAACCGATAGGGACTGAGTAAATTCCGCTATGGAAAGACTGAACTGAGGAATAAATGAAGCGCTGAACTAATTTTGTTCAGGAACGTTTGTTGCTACACGCCTAAAAAGAAAATATGGAAAAAATAACACACCAGGTTCAAACGTTGTTGATTTACGGATCGATTATCTCGCATCTGACAAACTATAATAACAGTTCTGTGTTTTACAAAGCTAAATTAGTTACCCATCATTGACCCCTAGCACTGACCAAAAATCCTGCTGTTGCACAAAGTCACGCATTAAAAAAAAAAAAACGACGTAATTTAGTGGAGCAGTGGTGAATATTGTGCACAAACGGTCTCACTCATCTAAAAATAGAGAGTAAAGTAAACCTGACTGAATTTTGCTTCATTGCACGTTACACCAGCAAATTGGAGGACACGTCTACTTGAGTAACTTTTGTTTTTCTCATTCGTCTTTGTGGGAGGAGAAAAATCTGTGCCGACCGGTTAAGGCTGCCGCATACTCGGGCGCCTACGCAACACCGAAACTACTAAAAATATGAATTGGCGTGTGGCGAAAAGTAATAAAATGCATGAAAGATAAAGGGATTATTTTGTGAAGTCAACCCTTGTTAATCGCCGGGTTTACATTTAGAAAAAAACTGTGGCATGCAGATCTATGAAGTTGAAACCTGTAATCTTTTTTTACAATTATTGTACAATTACAGTAAATGAGAAAAAAAGAAAGAATAAAATCGTAGTCTCAAACATTTCTTCACAAATAACTACTGTACTGTAAAACAAACAAGAAAATCAATACTTCCTTTGTTAAAAAGACTTATCTCCACATTTTGTCACTTTATTTTTAGGATGCATAGAATATTTACAATTTAAAAAGTGCAAATCTGAGAAGAAAAATCAGAATCCCTATAACCAAAATACACATGATTTGGAAATAGCGACAATGACGCACGACTATAATAACAAAATATTGTTTCAAGCACCATTTATCAATTAAAACAAAATGCACAATGCTTACTAACAAGACAGCGAAAAATAAACCGTCTTGTAGCGGGGTGCACTGTATTTGCAATGTAATGTGTTTAATTCCAAACGTCAATCAATGGTGATTGTGGCGCACTCTAGTGACCCAAGCTGGATGATATAAACGCATATTATTTAAGATTATTGATGATTTTTTAAAATTTGGGAAAACATTATTGACAATTAATAATATATAATAATATTAAACGTACCCATAGTAGACAGATTGCGTGTGTCAGCACGTGGCACAAAACAACAATGTTTTTCTTCTGCAAGATCAAATTAAACCAGAAGTAAAAATATGTTAGATTTTCATTTCATGGAGTAAAATAGTTATATTTTTAGTGTGTGTTTTTGAACGGAGACGAGGAGGAAGTTTCGGAATCTCCATGCCTCAACTGGCCATTGTTTGGCCGAGACGCACGCAACATTCCTCCGCGGTCGGAGCTCGCTCGCTGGGCAACTGCACTCACGACCGCCGTTAAATAGAAAGAAAAAATGGACAATCCCCACTCCTAAAATAAATACATAATATGCCATTTCTTGTGCCTTTCTTGACATTTTACATGTCAAGAAAAATAAAACTAGCTAAGTTTCTCCCGAGTGACTAGCTAGCCGAAAATGTAGCTAAGCTACCGAACATGTGGATACCCCCCCAACACCCCAATGGTTTTAATTAATTCCACAAGCCCCTTTAACGACCCAAACTTCGCCTTGGATGAACTTTTAAACGTGTTCCGAAACTATTTAAAAGAGTTTCAAAATTTTGAAGAAAAAAAAAAGTTTCGCCACCAAGTCAACATTCCTAATCTCGCGACACTTCCCGCAACGTATTCGATAGAGACGAGGGGGGGTGCAGAAAAGTTCCACCAGCGGGTGGTCGCGTTGATTTTAACGCCCGCTCACCTTCGTCGAGGAGCCGCTCGAGATGCGTGAAGATGCCGCAGAGATTGGGCAAACTGGTCATGAGCTTCTTCTCGTTCAACAATTGCATCAAATAGTCGGGACTCGGCCTCGGTCGCTCCTTCACTTCGACCTCTCCGACCATCATCTTTGCGGCGGGGGGGAAGCGGAACGCGCCGCCGAACGCACGATCCTTCGGTTGGGGGGGAGAAAAAAATAGAGAAAAGGGGGGAAAAGAAAAAAAACTTAAGGCTCCAAATCCTTCGCTTTCCCTCCTCTCCTCTTGAGAACAATAGAGTAGTATGCCCGCCCGCGTCCCGAATTGTTGCCGGTTCGTGTGGTCTTAGCGGCGGCGGAGGAATTAAAAAAAAGGAAGAAAGCCTTATTTCCTTTCGCTAGCGGAGACCGTGTGCGCTCGGGGACGTTCGATTCCTCCACTGGAGGCGCGAGGGACTATTCTGTCGAAACGGGGCAGTCCTTCCTCGACGTTGATTGGTCGCTGTACTTTCAGTCCTAATGGGACGGCCAATAAGCGTTCGGAACTCGGTTCTACGGAGGCGGGGTTAGATGAAAGATTGACGTGTACGAGAGCCAATGGCGCCCGCTGCGCAGGAATGCACAACGTGCTAGTGTCAACACAAGGGAGAAATTCGATTTGGAATAAATGTTAACAGTAGTGAAATCGGATTTGATCTTATTTTGCTTTTTAAAGTCTTCATTACATATATACCCTGGAGTGCAAGGTCTAACCTCGTCAATGTTTCACGTCAATAACGTGAGAGGCTTATTCATAAATGTCCTTTTGTCAATTAATTAAAAAAAAAAAAGCAGATCCCGGGTGTCCAATTTATGAGAGCCCAAAGATCACATGGTAGGGAAAAAAACTTGCATGGGGCCCAGAATAGTAGATTAAGGAGAAAAAAAGAAAGAGAAAGAGGGATAAAAATGGATGCGGAGAAAGTGAGAGATAGAAAGAGAAAAAAAGAGTTTGTAAGAATGATGGGAAGAAAGAAAAAAGAAAGTGAAAGAAAGAAAGACAGCGCGAAACAAATGGAGGAAAAGGAAGAAAGAGAAAAATAGAGAAAGCAAAAACAGGAAGAAAAAGAGAGTCACAGAGAGAGAAGAAAACAGAATAAGAGGAACAAAGAGAAAGAATCACTAACAGAAAGAGAAACTAATAAGAGAAAGTAGGAAGATAGATATAAAGAGACACAGTGTGAAACACAGAAAAAAGAGAAAGAAAAAAAGAGAAAGAAATGAAGAAAGAGAGAAGAATAGAGAGAATGAGAAATGACTGAAATTAAGAAAGGAATGATAAACCAAAAAAATGTGAGAAAAAAAGACATGGAAGGAGAAAAAGAAAGGGGAAAAGGCAGAAAAAGAGAAAATAAAGACATTACAAGAAAGAAAGCAAAAAAGAGAGAGAAGAAAAAGATGAAGAAGGAAAAAAAGATGACAGAAAAGAGAAAAAAGGCAGAAATAGAGAGAAGACACAAAAGAGAGAGAGACACATGGGAAAGAGAGAGAGAAAGACAGTAAAAACGAAAGAAAGAAAGAAATAGATGAAGAATGAGGAAACAAAGGGAAAAAGACAGAAATAAAAAGCAAGAGAGAAGATAAAGAGAAAGAGAGACATGTTTAAAAATAGTGAAAAGAGAGAAGAAGGGACAAGAGAAAGAGTGAGAGAAAAAGAGAGAAATGTAAAAGAGAAAGAGGTAGAAAGAGAAAGAAAACAAGAAGAAAAGGAAGGTAAAGGAGAGAAAAAAACACAGCTACAGTGTCTTTGAGCCAGACATGGAGTTAGGGTTTAGAATTAAGGTTTTAAAACATTTCCAATGCATATTATGAGAGAAAAATACACAAATTCACTGACATTATCTCCAAAACCTGACAAAACAACACGAAAGATCATTACAAGCAAACAAAATCAACTTTTCAAAGACTCTTTGTACTTTGAAGCGGCGACAGAAGAAAGAAGACAAATTGCAAGTTTCTTTTCATCGGCTGAGGTTGACGTCGCCATGTTCATGTCACTCGTCTTTGCTGCTAGCAAAGTTTGAGCACCGGCGAGCATCTATTGTTAAATTATAAACAATTGCGGCTTCACAATGGCTAAGTGTTGGGTATAAAACACTCATGATCTCTTGTAATCAGGCTTTTCTTATCACTTAAGTGGGCTACACGCCAGGAAAACAGCTGTTAGCTAGCGTTATCTTATCTGTGCTATTTTTAAATGGCAGATTCATCTTCTGAGGAAATGTAATAAACTGCTGTCACTGTCTTGTACCACGGACAGACTGAAGAGATCTTTTCTTCCTCATGCCATGAGGCTCTTTAACCCCACCCAGCGGAGTAAAGGCCCACATTAAACCACACCCCCTACATTGCATATTACCGTATTTTTATTGCAGTGTGTATTCTATGTAGCACTATTAAAATACTCTATACAACACGCTACAGTGGGTATTAGCACGTCACATTGGGTATTTGTATATTGTATTCTTTTTGCTTTATTATTGTAATGTTCTCAGCGGAGGGATGCTGCTGGAAATGTGAATTTCACTGCGGGGATGAATAAAGTATCTATCTATCTATCTATCTATCTATCTATCTATCTATCTATCTATCTATCTATCTATCTATCTATCTATCTATCTATCTATCTATCTATCTATCTATCTATCTATCTATCTATCTATCTATCTATCTATCTATCTATCTATCTATCCATCCATCCATCCATCCATCCATCCATCCATCCATCCATCCATCCATCCATCCATCCATCCATCCATCCATCCATCCATCCATCCATCTATCTATCTATCTATCTATCTATCTATCTATCTATCTATCTATCTATCTATCTATCTATCTATCTATCTATCTATCTATCTATCTATCTATCTATCTATCTATCTATCTATCTATCTATCTATCCATCCATCCATCCATCCATCCATCCATCCATCCATCCATCCATCCATCCATCCATCCATCCATCCATCCATCCATCCATCCATCCATCCATCTATCTATCTATCTATCTATCTATCTATCTATCTATCTATCTATCTATCTATCTATCTATCTATCTATCTATCTATCTATCTATCTATCTATCTATCTATCTATCTATCTATCCATCCATCCATCCATCCATCCATCCATCCATCCATCCATCCATCCATCCATCCATCCATCCATCTATCTATCTATCTATCTATCTATCTATCTATCTATCTATCTATCTATCTATCTATCTATCTATCTATCTATCTATCTATCTATCTATCTATCTATCTATCTATCTATCTATCTATCTATCTATCTATCTATCTATCTATCTATCTACCTATCTATCTAAACAGGTCATTAAAATATCTTAAATGAAGCTGTACCTATCAAACTAGCAACATGACGCTAGAAAGAATTCATATGTAAACAAAAAATCACTACTAGTAGAAGTTGGCTTTACACTAGGGAAACGGAAATTAGCTAGCATTATCTTATCCGTTCTACTTTTAGCCTTCAACTCTTCCAAGAAAGTTTTTTTTTTATCTTAAATGGAGCTTTAGTTGGCTAACTACGTGTTTCTTGGCACATTTTATATAGAAACATTAGATTTAAAATGACTTTAAGTGGGTTACATATCAGGGAAATATCAATTAGCCAGTGTTATCGTTTAACCTTCAATTTATCTAAAAAAAAAAACAAATAAATTCAGTCGTTTGAAAAAAATACATTATATATTAAATGAAGCTTTAGCTAGCGAGATAGACCCTGTCAAAAGCAAAATTCACACAGAAACATTTGATTACAAATTACTTAACTATGCAACAAGGAAGGGAAAAACTGTTAGCTAACAGGATCTTATCTGAGCTATTTTTAGCCTCCAATTCTTCTAAGAAATGTAATAAAGTCAACTTTAGGGCGGCCATCAACATTGTTTTTATCTTAAATGAAGCTTTAGTTGGCTAACTACGTGTTTCTTGGCAGAATTCATATGGAAACACTTGTTTTAAAATGACTTTAAGTGTTTTACATATCAGGGAAATATCGACTAGCCAGTGTTACCTTAAATTCATGTTCTAAAGAAATCTAATAAATTCAGTCGTTAAAAAAGCATTGTATATTAAATGACGCTTTAGCTAGCAAGCTAGAAACCTGTCAAAAGCAAAACTCAGACAGAAACATTTGATTACAAATCACTTCACTGTGCAACAAGGAAGGGAAAAACTGTTAGCTAACATTATCTTATCTGTGCTATTTTTAGCCTCCAATTCTTCTAAGAAATAATAATAATATGTAATAAAGTCAACTTTAGGGAAGCCATTAACATTGTTTTTATCTTAAATGAAGCTTTAGTTGGCTAACTATGTGTTTCTTGGCAGAATTCAAATGGAAACATTTGTATTAAAATAACTTTAACTGGGTTGTATATCAGGGGAAATATCGATTGGCCAGTGTTACCTTCAATTCATCTTCTAAAGAAATCGAATAATTTCAGTCGTTATAAAAAGCATTTTATATAAATTAAGCTTTAGCTTGTGAGCTAGGAACCTGTCAAAACCAAAATTCAGAAAAAAAACATCTGATTACAAATTGAACTATCTGTATCTTAAATGAAGCTTAACTAGCAAGCTAGCTACCGGTTGCTAGATAGAATGCATAAGGAAAAATGTGATTACAAATGACTAAGTGTGTTATTTTATCAGTTATATTTTAAACCTTGAATTCATCTTTTATTAAAAACTATTAAACATAGTTATTATGAAATATTGTATCGTAAAGGAAGCTTTAGCTAGCAACCTGTTATTAGGCAGATTCTATTAAAAAATGACTAGTGTAATCAGCCCTTTCTGTTATGTAAATTGTGTAGAAGAAGAATTGATGCCCACACAAAAATGCTCTATATTTCATGATCTTTTCACTGTTTTTGAAGACGTTCTTTGTAACGTGACCTAAATTTAGCTAGTGTGTGCAATCTTAGCTAATGATGTATTGCAGGATATCCCGTCCGTCAATGTGATTAAGCCTCCGTCCTGCCTCTGCATTGAGTTTTTTTAACATTGTCTCCGTCGCGTAAGGTCACCCGTTTTCTCCTGCGATTCGCCGATAGCGCTTCCGATTTGGCGCCCAATTTAAACATTTCCTTTGCTTTCATTGATTAGCATAGAAGCATTCATAGCATAGTGTCAGGTCAGGTTAGAAAAACGGGTTAAACAATGGCGTGTATGGTGCACGTCCTAACAAAACACCGATTGTTACCCAAGAGTTGTACATCTAGTTATCCGTCTTGGGACCATTGATCAACGGCAAGGTAATCGATAGAACCTTCTCATCGTCCTGTCCTTGGAAGGACCTTTTTACGTATCTTTTAGAAGATTAACATGCCTGATCAATGGGTCAAACTTGGAGAAAAAAAAACGCCACATACCTCCAATTTCTTACGTTGGAAATGGTCGTTGGGAAGATTATGGCCGGCCAAAAAGTTTTTAAAAAGTACAGGTAGCATCTGACCTACCACCAGCTCAACTTACGTTCACCCAAACTTAAGACCAAGGCACCACATAGCGTAGCAGCCAGGCAACACATCCAACAATTTTGGCAACCAGCTGGCACAGCAACATACCAATAATCTTAGTAACTATCCATCCATCCATTATCTGCACCACTTATCCTCAGTAGGGTTGCGGTAGCCCATCCCAGCTATCTCCGGGCAGTGGGCAGAGGACACCCTGAACTGGTTGCCAGCCAGTCGCAGGGCACACAGAGGCAGACAACTCACTCGCTCATTCACACCTAGGGACAATTCGGACCGCCCAATTAACTTGACATGCATGTTTTTGGAATGTGGGAGGAAAACGGAGTGCCAGGAGGAAACCCACACAGGGACGGGGAGAACATGCAAACTCCACACGGGGAAGTTGCGGAAGCTGGACTTGAACCCTGAACCTCTGCAGCGTGGGGCTACCCGCTACCCACCCGTCTGCCGTGCCGCCTCTAAGTAACCAAATAACTAAAAAGAATTCATTGTAACATAAGTTGAATATTACCTGCACTACAATTTCCGATGTTTTTTCTTTTGTCCCCAGTGTCCCCCTTCAATAAAAAAAGATATATATTTAATAAAATGTTGATGTGTACTGCATTGTGCAAATTCAAACAACATAAAAGTCTTTTTTCTCTGTATTTTTTTTCATGTGCATTTTCGGTGAGTTAAATGAACCACATATATCATTTTGATTCAAGCAACTGCAGCCTGTAGCATCCCGGCAACACCCATGAGAATTTAGGTAGGCAGCCGGCACAACAGTCTACCACTACATTTTGAAACTAGATACAGGCCTGCTAGCATAGTGCTATGGTAACGGATTTAATACCAGTTGATCAGAACCATTTTTTTTACAAGTTGGATGTTACCTGTTACTCTTGTCCCCAGTTTCCTCTTCCCTTCATAGAAAAATATTTTTGATCATATATTTACGCGTAGAGCGTTGTGTACATTCAAATAATTTAAATGTCATTCCTAGGTTGTTTTATAACATTTTCTTTAATTTTATTAGGCTAGTCTATATTCTTAATTTTCTTTATATTTACCTACCTTGATTTTCAACAAAACATTGTTAAAAGCACTGGTTTTAATTTGTGCTGTAATTTGTTTCACGTTAGCTTCATTAGGCTAGGCTACAATTTGACATTTGAAAACAACTGTATATATGATGCTCTGATTATTCTTAATTTTCTCAATATTTACCTACCTGGTTTTTCAATATAACATTGTTAAAAGCACTGGTTTTAATTTGTGCTGTAATTTGTATCGCATTAGCTTTATTAGGCTAGGCTACATTTTGACATTTGAATATAACGGTGTGTATGATGCTTTGAGAGTTCTTAATTTTCTTTATATTTACCTACCTTGATTTTCAACAAAACATTGTTGAAATCACTGGTTTTAATTTGTTCTGTAATTTGTGTAGCTTTAGCTTCATTAAGCTAGGCTACATTTCGACATTTGAATCCAACCATGTGTCTAATGCTTTGAGAATTCTTAATTTTCTTTATATTTATCTCCCTTGTTTTTCAATGTAACATTGTTCAAAGCACTGGTTTTAATTTGTGCTGTAATTTGTGTAGCGTTAGCTGCATTAGGCTAGGCTAAATTTTGACATTTGAATACCGTGTTTATGTTGCTTGATAGATACATATATTTGTTTGTATTTCCCTTTATTGTTTTTATACAACGTATCATTAACATCACTAGTTTTAATTTGTGCTGTAATTTTCGTAGTGTTAGCGTTATTAAGTTTTTAAATACAATTTGTGGAATTGTCTTTTAAAAAAGGTGACAAAATGTACGGTTTTACTTTACATAAAGTATAAAAAAAAACAGTTAACTCGAGTTTCACTCACTTTACATGGATATAACCACGGCAAACCAAAGATTCGCTCAACCTTAATCATGTTTTCCCTCATTCAATTTGTCGGCTAGCTCCTCGCCCACTCGTGATTCCACCGACGACTGAACTGAACTCTTTTTTTTCCTGAGCTCTGAACCCTTTTTTTCTTTAACCTTTCTTTTTTTTCCTGAACTCTGATCTCTACCTTCGTTTTGCCGTCAAATTTTGTTTGATCCGGATGAAAGCGAACAGAAATGTCGGCCTTAGTGACCGTGCCCGCTAAGCTACGGTGCCCTTTAGCCAGAGTCCACATTTAGCCGAGGTATGTTATGACTGTAATTATCGCTTAGCTTTATTTAAGATGACGCGAACAGGCTTGACTTAAAAATAATAACATGTTTTCTTAGGGGCAAAGAAAAAGGGACCAGTGGAGAGTATTAAATAGGTCAAAAAGCTAGCTCGCTAGCTAGCCACATGAGTTTCATTGGATAAAGGAGGTGAAATAAGTAACAAATTTACCTAACTAAATAGGTACAGGGGATACATAGAAACGTTAAAATCAAAAAGGTCCGAAAGTTAGTTAGCTATCTAGCTTCGGGAAATACATATGTAGATAGGGGGAGTGAAACAAGTCAGAAAGTTAGCTAATTAGCTAAGTTCGGGAGCTACAGAGATGAGGAGACTGAAACAAGTTAGCTAACTGTCCAGACACAGGATATCCCTAAATAAGGAGAGTGAAACAATTTAGTGAGTTAGCTAACTTAAAGAAAATACACAGATAAGGAGAATTAAATGAGTCATAAAGTTAGCTAAATGGCTCGCCTTATGACATACACAGATAAGGAGAATGAAACACGTCTGACGTTTAGCTAGATAGCTATCTAGCTTTAGGAGATTCATAATGGGAGACAGACAAGTAGGAGAACAAGCTAGTCACATGAGGTACATATATAAAGACAGTGAAACGGGTCAGAAACTTAGCTAACTAGCTTTCTTCAGGAGATACATACGGGTACATAAGGAAAGAGAAACAAGTCATGAAGTTGAATAGTTCGAAAGCTAGCTATCGAATTTCAGGATAGCTATCAAACTAGCGGAATAGCAAGCTAGCTTCAGTAGAGTTGTCTATTTTCAGAATACCATTCATAAGGAAATCCAAACAGAAAGCTAGCGTTAAATTTAAAATTTAGCAAGTTTATCTGTAATCTGACTTTTTTTTTTACTGTATTTTTGCCTTTTTTATCATGAATAATTTGTAAAATAAATTTGCAATCAGTAAATAATGTATTTAATTGCGCAAAAGTATCTGCAGATAATACATTATTTTTGCTAATTTAATTATTATTTTTAAACATTTCTTTTAAGAAATTAAATAATATAAATTATATATATATATATATATATATATATATATATATATTACATTTAAAAAAAACTATACTTCAAAAATGATTATTATAATTATTTAGTTGTTTTCATTTACTAAACATAAATAAAAAATATTCATTAAATGAGCTAAATTATCTGCAGATATTTTTTCTTTACCTCATTTTATCAATTTCATCGGTAAAAATAATCCTTGAAATTTATTTTTCAATTGAGAAAAATAATGCCTAAAATAAGTAAAAATATCTTCGGATCACAAACCTTCCTGTGTGGAGTTTGCATGTTCTCCCCGGGCACTCCGGTTTCCTCCCACATTCCAAAAACATGCATGTCAGGTGAATTGGCCGGTCAGAATTGTCCCTGGGTGTAAATAAGCGAGCTGTCTGTCCCTGTGTGCCCTGCGATTGGCTGGCAACCACTTCAGGGTGTGCCCTCCCTGAAGATGGCTTGGATGGGCTCCAGCATTCCCGCAACCCTACTGAGGATAAGCGGTGCAGATAATGGATGGATGGATGGATCTTCAGATCAACTGCCCACTGCTGTGGGTCAATTTACTTTATTTGCTTTTTGAGTATGCCGATGTACTCTGTTTATTTTTGTTTTGTTCTCCTTTGTTACTGTTGATTTGTTTTTTCTGTTGTCACCTTGGATTCTGTAACATTACTGTACAAACTAAAGTAGTTTTATGTCTGTAAATGCTTGCCAGTTGATATCAAAGATCCATTTTTGTGTAAGCCCGAAGGCAGAGCCACATGAAAATTTCCCATTTTTGTTTGTAAAGCTCCCCGGCAGGCCGTCCAAGCGTCGGTGGGCAAAAAAGTGGAAAAGGACTTCTATCCATCACGCTACATTTGACACCTCCCTGCCGACTGGATTACAGGCTTGAGGAAGGCCAAATATGTTTTCAAGTTAAGCCAGTTTCATTTCAGGGGCCACGTAGGAATGCTCCGTGCGCCGCTGCCAAGGAATCTGCCCAAGTATTACCTTTGCCAATTTCCTGACGCGGGGGGGTCGCGTGCGAAGACAAGCAGGCGTGGTGAACCAGCCGCCCCTCCCGTGATGTGCGGATATTACAATGAGGTGACCCGGGAGGAAAATCAAAAGCAATTTTCAAGTTAACTGTGAGAACCAACACTCAAAGCACAGAAGGGACAGCTCTGGTCGCTTAATGCTAAAGCTAGTTAGCATGTTTCATTGCTTTCGTACGAAGCCACACTATATTTTGATTAAAAGTATGGCTGTTTTACAAAATGACTCTGGCAGCACTATGTACTGTACATACACACAAAAAACAGAAACAAAAGCCAGATTTACTCTTTATCCTCTGTGTAGAGCCACCAGTATTAGTGCCATATGTCAGAACCAAAACAGGAGGAAGACCCAGATGCGTAATGTTTTTATCTATCCATCCATCATCTGTACCGCTTATCCTCAGCAGGGTCACGGGGGTGCTGGAGCCCATCCCAGCTATCTTCGGGCAGTGGGCAGGGGACATCCTGAACTGGTTGCCGGCCAGTCGCAAGCCACGCAGAGACAGACGACTCACTCACTCATTCATACCCAGGGACAATTTGGACCAGCCAATTAACCTAACTTGCATGTTTTTGGAATGTGGGAGGAAACCCACGCAAGCACGGGGAGTACATGCAAACTCCACACAGGAGGTTTGATCTCACGACCTCAGAACTGTGCGTCACATGCGCTAACCACTGTGCCGCCGTGCTGCCCGTAATGTTTTCACACAAGCTTTATATTACGGGAATGGGGCAGTCATGCGTGTGAACACAAACGCCAGTGATTCGGCGATCGCTGGGCGGGTGACGTAAGACAGAAGTCCGGCGTGGAAAAACAGGAAGCCAGAGGCCGACGAGGTCGATATCAGAGACACGAGCAGATACCGGACAGACGGGGTCGATACTGGACAGACAGGATCGATACAAGATACACAAGCAGATACCGGACAGACAGGGTCGATAGTGGACAGGACGGGACAGCCAGGATCGATACCAGATAAAGGAGCAGATACAGGACTGGACGGGACAGACAGGATCGACACCAGATACCAGAGACTGGCGCAGGATATCGGATAGGCTAAGACAGGCGGAATCAATACCGAATACCGTAGACTGTAACAAGACATCAGACAGGACGAGACAGACGGGATCGATACCCGATACTGGAGACTGGAGTCAGATATCAGACAGGACGAAATAGACAGGATCGATACCCTATACTGGAAACTGGAGTCAGACATCAGACAGGACGATATAGACAGGATCGATAACGGACAGGATTCACAAGCAGGATAACGGACAGAGTCAAAACACACGTCTTGCGGGTGCAGAGGTTTGTTGACGGACTGACAAGGGGTGAGTGAGAGCACTGAGCTTCAATAGGAGGGAAGCCAATCAGGCAACGAGCCGCAGCTGGCGCTAAACGGGCAGAGCCAAGTCAGGGCAATGGGCAACCGTGACACCATATCGATGAGGAGGTGAGATACTTTAAAAATGAGGAAAAACTTCATCAAATTCATCCCACCTTCTTCATTGATTTTATAGGAATACAATCAGTTGGTTTGCAAAATGACCCATTTTTGTGGTTGTTTTACAAAATGACTCAAAGAACGACTCCGGTAGCTTAATGCTAATGCCAGTTAGCATCTATATTTAAATCTTGTAAGAAACTCGTTGAAAATTTTGTTTTTGCAGTAATAGGCACATAGAGGACAAGTAACAAACTTGAATCGTTATCCTCTGCATAGAACCACCGGTATTAGCGTTGTATTGATGAGGAAGTTAGATAAGTTTAAAAAAAATGGAACGTCATCTTTAATCACTTTCCTCAGTTTTTTTTTCAGTGAAGCAGTATTTTGGTAGGCGAAATGACCCATTATGTTTGTGCTTGTTTCACAAAACACCTCCAATCATTGCAAAGAATTGCAGCATCGTTAGCATCTCCATTTATACCAATTAGTTGGAAATTATTGGTCAAGCAACGATGTGTACTGTAAACAGCCAAAAAACTGTAACAAAAGTCAGATTCACTCTTTATCCTCTGCATAGAACTCCCAGTATTACAGTATTATATTGATGAGGAGAATTTGGATCGAATTCATGGATTTTTCTTCTTTGCCTTAATACAAATAATTTTGGTTGGCAAAATGACCTAATTCTTTGTGCTTGTTTTACAAAATGACTCAAAGAACGGCTCTGGTAGCTTAATGCTAATGCTACTTAGCATCTACGGATACACCTTGAGGGCAACTAGAAATATTCAGTTTAGCAAAAGTGTTTACAAAAGGCACAAAAAAGACGGTAACTAAAGTCCGATTTGCCATCTTTAATCTGTACAGAGCTAACGTTATTAGCGCCATAACGATGCGGAAGTGAGAAAAATCGAAAAATAATAACTGGAACAAAGACTTGGGTGGAAATTCTTTAACTATTTTAATGCTTTTGTAAAAAGTGACAATCATAATAGCCATTTGGTTGTCAAAATGACCTATTTTTAGGGTAGTTTAAGAGTGACTCAGGGAACGATTCTGGTATCTTAATGCTAACGCTAGTTAGCATCTACGGTTACACTTGAGGGCAACTAATTAGAAATATTCGGTTCAGCAACAATTTGTACTAAAGGCACAAAAAAGACTGTAACTAAAGTGAGATTTGCTATCTATCGTCTGTATAGAGCTAACGTTATTAGCGCCGTAACGATGAGGATGTGAGAAAAAAAAAAGAAAAATAATAACTGGAACAAAGACTTGGGTGGAAATTCAATAACTATTTTAATGCTTTTGTAAAAAGTGCCAATCATAAAAGCCATTTGGTTGTCAAAATGACCTATTTTTGGGGTAGTTTAAGAGTCAGGGAACGACTCTGGTAGCTTAATGCTAATGCTAGTTAGCATCTACGGTTATACCTTGAGGGCAACTAATCGGAAATATTCAATGTATCAACAATATGTACTAAGGGCACAAAAAGACAATAACTAGTTATCATTTATGTTTAAATCTTGTAAGCAGCAATTTGTCATGATTACTGATGTGAAGCACCTGTGCCCACTCCCTGTCACTATTTAAACCCACGTCAATCCGTCACCTGTGGTCAGTCCGTCTGTGAACCTCAGTGTACTCTAGGCAAGCTTTTTCGACCCTGACTCCCACCTGATTTTGCTCCCGTCTGTGTATTATTTGCCCTCATGTAGGTTTTAGATGTGGGAATGGTGTCATAATAGTCTGTAGTTTGCAATAGTATTTGATCTGTGCAGCCCTTTGAGACTCTTTGTGATTAAGGGCTATACAAATAAACATGACTTGAATTGACTTGACCCGGCTTCGACCCATTTTTTGATACACTCCTGTCCAGGCCTTCGACTTGTTTCCGATCCCGAACACGTTTTTTGCTCTCCTGTCCCGGCTACTGACCCGTTTTTTCTGTTCCCGACACGCTATCGCTCGCCACAGAATCCTTTCCTTTCTTCCCAATAAAACTGAGAGAAACGTAACGCAAGTGGGTCCTGTCACCGTTCTGGTCCTGACACAATTTGAGAATAATTATTTGTTTTCCTTTTGTTTTGTTATAAAAGTAATTTTCCGAATAATCAACAGCCCCCTTTTGTTGTTTAATTAAACGATACACAGACTTTGTGTAATTGCTCAGCCCGACAGAGAACATTGGATGTGACCCATTTTTTGTTTTGTTTTACGTGTTTTTTTTCCCTTTATTAAATGATGTGTCGCATTTCTGTGTGCAAGAGAAAAAAGATCGCTTTAGTCCTCACATAAATACTTTGTTCATTTTCTAGTTGCAAAGCAACTTAGCTAAAAGCGGCTTTTTTTGTCGAGCTCTCCCAAAGCGCTCGCTGGCACGACAACGTGTTTGTGAGCGATAAGCCTCGGAAGAAGGAGCTTCCTCATTGATCAAGCCCGTCCACCAGGAAGATTGACCCAACTTCACGCTCGGCAATCGAAAAACACCAACACGGGACCGATAAGGCCAGCAATCGCACACGTCGAGATTCCACAATTGATTGATATCAACAAACAAAGCCTCCGTTTCCGTGGCGATCGGAGACGGGGGCGGGACTCGGGGCGAAAGCTGCAGAGTGTAGAAAAAGGGAAGGAAGCGATAAACGGGAAGACTTGGGTTGCTGACTCGGCGGCCTTTTTGTGGCCAACGCAAATTGGCGAATGATAATCGTCACAATATGGGCTGTTTGCTGCACAATTTATCGTTGAGTTTGGTCTGATATCGTCGACTGATTTGCTTATAGCAGGTCTCGAAGAATACAACCAATTCCAACAACAGTTGGTTCATAGACAACCCAATTTGGGTAAAGCATGGGTCATTAATAATCCAATTTGGGCCAAGCCTGGATCATAAAAAACCCAGTTTGGGTCAAGCATATGTCAGAAATAACCCAATTTGGGTCCTAAATAACAGAATTCGGGTCAAGCATGGGTCATGAATAGCCCAATTTGGGTCAAGCATATATCACAAATAACCCAATTTGGGTCCTAAATAACAGAATTAGGGTCAAGCATGGGTCATGAATGGCCCAATTCAAGTCATGTATGTGCCATAAATATTTCATATTTGTCAAACATGTGTATTAAATCATCCAATTTGGGCCAAGCATTGTTCATAAATCACCACATTTGGGACAAGCACGTGTGATAAATGATCCGGTTTGGGTAAAGCATGCTTAATAATTTATCCAATTTGGGTCAAGCATGTCCTAAATAATCCAAAATCGGTCATAAATAGCCGATTTGAATGAAGTATGGGTCATGAATAACCCAATTTGGGTCAAACATCGGTCATTAATAATCCAATTTGGGCCAAGCCTGGATCATAAAAAACCCAGTTTGGGTCAAGCATATGTCAGAAATAACCCAATTTGGGTCCTAAACAACAGAATTCGGGTCAAGCATGGGTCATGAATAGCCCAATTTGGGTCAAGCATATATCACAAATAACCCAATTTGGGTCCTAAATAACAGAATTAGGGTCAAGCATGGGTCATGAATGGCCCAATTCGAGTCATGTATGTGCCATAAATATTTCATATTTGTCAAACATGTGTATTAAATCATCCAATTTGGGCCAAGCATTGTTCATAAATCACCACATTTGGGACAAGCACGTGTGATAAATGATCCGGTTTGGGTAAAGCATGCTTAATAATTTACCCAATTTGGGTCAAGCATGTCCTAAATAATCCAAAATCGGTCATAAATAGCCGATTTGAATGAAGTATGGGTCATGAATAACCCAATTTGGGTCAAACATGGGTCATTAATAATCCAAATTGGGCCAAGCCTGGATCATAAAAACCCAGTTTGGGTCAAGCATATGTCAGAAATAACCCAATTTGGGTCCTAAATAACATAATTCAGGTAAAGCATGGGTCTCAAGCATATATCACAAATACCCCATCTGGGTCCTAAATAACAGAATTAGGGTCAAGCATGGGTCATGAATAGCCCAATTCGGATCATGCATGTGCCATAAATATTTCATATTTCTCAAACATGTGTCATAAATCGTCCAATTTGGGTCAAGCATGGTTCATAAATCACCACATTTGGGACAAGCATATGTGATAAACTATCTAGTTTGGGTAAAGCATGCGTAATAATTTACCCAATTTGGTTCAAGCATGTCCTAAATAATCCAAAATCAGTCATAAATAGCCGATTTGAATGAAGCATGGGTCATGAATAACCCAATTTGGGTCAAGCATGGGTTTTAAATAGCCCCATATGTGTCACGCATAAGTCATATATAACCCAATTTGGGTCAAGTATGGACCGATTCATAACCTCCTGGGTTGTTATGAAAATAGCCCAACAATAAGTTTTTTATTTTTTATTTTTTTATAACATCACGTCAATTTACTGTGTTGTTCTGTCTAAAAGAAATTAAAAAAAAATGGGTTACATTGCACAAAGTAACTCCGAGAATAAATCTTCATACTTTTTAAAAAAAGAGTGTTGTTTTTTTATTTACTTGGCATTTTTCCCCAAAAAGAAATTCCACCCTCCCAAACCAGAACAATATCAACACCACATTTTACAGGCATTCAGTTAGATTACCCCAGTCGTTAAAACTGCCAAAAAAGCTGACCAGCCTTTTATTGTTTTGCTGACTCAGCAGCTTTCCCAGAAAGACATTTTATTCTTCCAGACCAAAACAAGTTTGGCCATGATCACAATTTTTCACAAGCAATCAGGTCAGTCACTCTAAAGGTAAAAATGCCCCCCCCCAAAAAAAAACAACTGACTAGGCCATTCAGTTTTTCTGACTCAGCAGTCTTACCAGAGAGACATTCCCCTCTTCCAGGCCAGAACAACAATCGATTTCATCACAATTTCTTGAAAAAGAAGTTAAAATGGTTGACCTATTTCTGAAAATAATACCAAAAAACTCAACTCACACTTTTGTTTTTTCAGACTCAGACATTTTTCCCAGAAAGACATTCCACTCTCCCATGCCAGAATGCCAGATTGGGAGGTTCATGGGTTATTTTGAACAATAATTATATATATACCACAGCCATATCCCCCTAGTGGGAGGTCGCTTGAGTCATTTCTGACTCTTTTTGGGAGATTGATTTAGAGGAGGGGATTCCCACCCCCCCCAATTCAAACCCCTAATGCTGAACACCAAGCAGGGAGGCAACGGGTACCAATGTTTAAGTCTTAGGTATGACTCGGCCGAGGCTTGAACCAAAACCTCCCAGTCTCGGGGCGGGCGCCCCCCCCAAGGCCACAGGGCCAAAAATAACAAAACTAATAATAATTAAAAAATAGTAATAATCGATCGGGGTTTCTCCATAAACAACCCTGCTGTCTGGGTCATGTCATGTGGATTGATCCTAACATAGCCCAAGTTGGGTTCTTTTTAAGAATTCTTAGAGTATAAAAGTGAACATCGGACGGGGTCATTCTTTGTTTTGTTTTTCAGAACATTTCTGCGCGCTGTTTCCGAAATTCAAACAAAAAACTCCCGACCCAAAAGTTTGTCCTTGGCCGAGGTTTGCGGCGGCCATTCCAGTCGAGTTTGTCCTCCCCGGTGAGCACACACGCCAGACAAATATTCCAGCGTTGCCCTCAGCCGTGATTATATTCTCCCTCCGTCTTTGTCTTTTCTCTTCTTTCCTTTCAATCTCATTTTCTTCTGCGTCAACAGCGGCGCTAGCAACGTGTTTGGACAGCAGAGGCGTCTTCTTGGGCCCGTGACGAAGGGGGGTTCAGTGTGGGGGGCCAAAGCGCTCAAGTTTTTCGCGCTCCGGTTCCCGGGTGAGTCCCCGTCAAGGGGACTCAGGGGGCATCGGCAGCTGTCGCTAGCCTCGCCTAATAATAACCCCCCTTTCTAGCGACGTGACCAAACCCCCCCTTTGCACATACACACAATTTTCAGGGTTTGTACACCTTTTTTCATTGTCAAGCACTTTCAAGGCCATTTTTTCCACTTTTCCAGTACCTCATGCCATGAGGCTCTTTAACTCCACCCGGGGGAGTTAAAGAGCCCACATTAAACCCCACCCCCACATTTCATGCCATGAGGCTCTTTAACTCCCCCCGGGGCAGTAAAAGCCCACATTAAACCCCACCCCCACATTTCATGCCATGAGGCTCTTTAACTCCAACTGGGGAATAAAAGCCCACATGAAACCCCACCCCCACATTTGCATATTACCCTATTTTTATGACAGTGTGTATTTTCCGTAGCTCTATTTAAATACATATCAACACGTTATATTGGGTATTTTTGTATTCTATGTCTTTTTAGTTATTATTTAATTTTTTCTATCTATCTATCTATCTATCTATCTATCTATCTATCTATCTATCTATCTATCTATCTATCTATCTATCTATCTATCTATCTATCTATCTATCTATCTATCTATCTATCTATCTATCTATCTATCTATCCATCCATCCATCCATCCATCCATCCATCCATCCATCTATCCATCTATCTATCTATCTATCTATCTATCTACCTTCAAAAGAGGAAATCCAGTGCCAATCAAAAGAACATTTTTTGTTGTACATTTTAATGACTAAAATAAAGGTGCTATCTTTCTGCTAGCATATACTTTGTGCTTTTTCAAGCTGTTCCTATCTATGATCGACAGCCTTTTTGAGTCAATGGGCTGCTATAAACTGACATAAATTCTGGCATTCTGTTTCAACAATGCTTGTGCAGCATGGCTATGTCATATTTGTTTACAAACACGGAAAGGGCTCTATAGGTGTTGGGTAATAATTTAGTTCAATTCACAGACAAAAATAAGAAAGTACGGTTTGTATAGAGAGGAGAAAAATTAGACAAATTTGAACTCATTTTAAAGATATTAATTGCTCAGAAGCAGAGTGCATTCAATCTTTTAATCGCCTGCTGATCTTTTGGTTTTTTGTTTTACCTGTTTTAAACTTTTCGCATGTGTTTCAGATGATCTGTGTCAAAATTGGTGAAAATAGAATTGTCTTTTTTTGCATTTTATCATTTATTTTAGTATTTTTAATTTTTATTATATGTTTGGCATTTTGAGGGATTTGGGGTTGTTGTTCAACTTTAAACCTGTTCAGCCTGTAAAAAGCTCAAATTTTAGAAATATTTTAATTTATATTTCATATGTTTTTCAGGGGATCAAACCTTTCTGTGTGGAGTTTGCATGTTCTCCCTGTGCTTGCTTGGGTTTTCTCCGGGCACTCCGGTTTCCCCCCACATTCAGGTTAATTGGCCGTTTCAAGTTGTCCATAGGTGTGAATGAGCGAGTGAATTGTTTGTCTCCATGTTCCCTGCGACTGGCTAGAAACCAGTTTAGGGTGTTATCCTGCCCACTGCCCGAAGATCACTGGGATGGGCTCCAGCACCACCTTTTGTAAAATATGCTGGTCATTTATTTGAAAAGCAAAAAAAGTAGTTCTGTAGAAAACAAATGAGTAAGAATTGTAAAAAAAAAAGTTCTTAGCAAAATGGGTACTGTTGTAAAAAGAATAACCAAAAATCGGTATCAGTTTATTTTAAAGGAAAAATTTAGCTCATAACAGAAATCCCAAACTTTAGGTTATATTGTAAAAAAATAACCCCAAAAATTTTAACTTTTACATAAAGATTTGTCATTATTTTAAAAGCAAAAAGAAAAGGTAGTTCTGTAAAACACCACAGAGCGAGAACGGTGAAAAAAAGAATAAGTTTTGTATTTAGCAAAATGGGTGCATTTTAGAAAAAAAAAACACAAAATCGATATATTTTTTTAAGGTTACTTTTAAAAGTAAAAAATAAAAATAAATTCAAAAAAACAAAAGATTTTAAAAATCTGCAGCTGTCGCTAGCTGTGCCTGGCTAATAATAACCCCTCCTCCGAGCTACACGAGGGTCCCCTTAGTCTGGGTTGGACCCCGGGGTCCGGTTGCAAGTAAGAGTGAGGATTAGGTCAGGTTGTGTATTAGGGGAAGCTGGGTTACTCTTGGAAGGACATCTCTTGGTAGGGGTAAAATCAGGCCGAAGAAATCCAGACCCTGACAAAACAAACTCGAAATTTCACATTTATTTGTGAGGACTCAGGAGGAGGAGAGGTTATTAATGATAACAAATGAACGTGTCTTTTTTAACAAAATCCGAGTCAAACAAGAATGGCTTTGCGCCATTTGAGCATCACCCACGTTGAGATACTAAAGCATTTTTGGGTAGCTTTTATCTTTTTGGATGGGTCATTCACCTCTAGAGTAACCTACTTGATTGCTTCTTGTCACAGGCCAGAAATGGAGACAGGACCCAGTTTTACTCAGTTTTATTGATAAAGAGAGAGCAGTGCTTGCTTCCACGATCCGATGATTGTCAAACACGAGTAGCTGGTGGCAGGAACACGGAAGTGGCACTTCCGTGTCGAGCGAGGGTCGTCGTAGGCAGTGGGAAACAGGTCAATGGCCAGGACGGAGGAGCAAGGGCAGTAACGAGTCCAGAAAAGAGGTCGGCAACAGGTATCAGACAGGAAACAGGGCAAAACAGGTCGATGGCCTGGACGGAAGAGCAAGCCAGAAACAGGTCCAAAAACAGGTCAGCAACAGGGATCAGGCAGGAGAAAACAGGGCAGGAGAAAGTCGGATAGTGCAGAAATTGCCTAGCTAAAAGCATAGGTTCGCAGACGGTCTGACAGCTTCCTCTTGGAAGACGGGGGTTTGAAAAGGGTCAGGGAGCCAATCAGCGACTAGGGCTGTTGGCGCCAACGGGGCCGTCGCAGGTGCCCCGAATCAGCAATCATGACACTTATCAAATATGGTGATCCTAGCCAAACTTGTTCTGGTCTGAGAGAGTAGAATGTCTTTCAGGACAACCAAAAATGTAGAGTCTGCTTGTTTTTTTGGCAGTTCTGCGTCTGGGGTAACCTACCTGACTGCCTGTAAACGGTGTTGTTAATATTCAATGTTGTTCTGGTCTTGGAGAGTAGAATGTCTTTTTGGGGAAAAATGCTGAGTCAGCTTTGTATTATATTTTTCACAACAAGGATAACTTACTTTAAGTGAGAGGCAGAAGGACAAAGAACAATGACGGTCCATCAAATGCAATTTTTAGTTATTTTTAATTTTTTTTGGATTACATTTTTAGAAACATGCATTCATTTAAAAAAAAGTCAGTGAGAGAGAAGCCAAGCTCGACCTAAACATAGTGATGTATATCTTAAGCCTAACCCAGCCCAAAATTTGGGTCAGGCTCTGACTCTGGCTTAAGATCTTATCCCTAACTCTTGGAAGGGACAGGACGCCGAAGTCCTGAAAGACGAACTTATGTGATTCCAGGGTCGGAAATCTAGCAAGCATAATGATTGAAATTTTAGGCCTGACCCAGCCAAATAATTGGGTCAGGCTTGGATTCAGGCTTACAATCTTATCTTGGAAGGGACGGGACGCCAAAGTCCTGGAAGACGAACTTATGTGATTCTAGGCTCTGAAATTTGGCAGCCATAACAATTGAAATTTTAGGCCCTGACCCACCCAAAAATTTGGGTCAGGCTCGGATTTGGGCTTACAATCTTATCTCTAACTCTTGGAAGGGACTGGACCCCATGGTCCTAGGAAACGGATTTCATGCTCGGAAGCTTGGCGGGCATAATGATTGAAGTTTTAAGTCCGACCTGGCCCGAAATCCGGGTCAGGCTTGGACCCTGGGTTAAGATCTTATCTCTAACTCTTGGAAGCAACCGAAAGCAGAGGGCCTAGAAAACGGACACATGTGATTTCAAGCGTGAAAATTTGACAAGCCTAAAGATTGAAATTTTAGGCCGTACCTGCAAAATTTGGGTCAGGCTCGAACTCGGGATTAAGATTTTATCTCTAACTCTTGGAAGGGACGGGACGCCGAGGTCCTGGAAAACGAACTCATGTGATTTCAGGCTCGGAAATTTGGCGAGCGGTCGCCGGCTAATTTTAAAAGCACAAGGGTATGCCGTGCATGCGTGGGGGCCGAGGGCGGGGGTAGGGGTTTCATCGGGATGACATTTGGTGTGCGGTTTCAGCCGGACCCAAGGACAAATTTATTAACGACTCGGATCAAGGTCCCAGTTTTCCAGGGGACGGAATTCCAAACTGTGTCGAGTGACGTTCGTGGAGCCAAAATCAAACATTTTCCAGAATATCGAGCACTCTGAAATATAAAGCCCAAAAACTAAAAATTATTACACATTCATCCTCTATTATGTCAAATCTCATTGCAAACAATGTCCACTATGTTGTTATCAATGACAATAAATACAATTGAAATCAAAATAAACATTAATATGACGCACTAGAATATAAGTACCGCAAATTCCTGACTATAGAGCGCACCTGATTATAAGCCGCACCCACCACATTTTAAGAGGAAAACCGATTTTGTACATACACAAGCCGCACCTGTATATAAGCCGCATGCGCCAATATTAAAAAATTGTAACACGAGCACAAAATTGATCCAAACCCGACTTCAAGTCCCGTGGTTGAAACTAAATGTCCTTCATTAAAGAGCACAGTCCAAAAATCACAGCCGGCAAAATGAACAGAAAATGATACCGGTACTTAAGGTTTGATGCAGACCTGCAGAGACCAGGTACCTGTTGAAAATAATCCAACGAAAAAAAGTGTATATTTCCAAAGGTAAGGGTGGGAAAAATATATATCCACTATTGTCCGCCGCGACAACAAACAGGTCTCACTCACCTTTACCCAACTTCCCATCAGCCCGCGTTTGCTCCACCCCTCTTTTTTAATTTGCAAAACATATCAGAATAAGTGTCTCAAATAAATACAAATAAGTACATTACAAAAATATACAGTCGCAAATACATATTATACATGGGTTACACATATTTACAAAGAAAGACGGTACACCGAGAGAGTTTTCAAAGCTTTAATAATAATAATAATATAACTTTCATCCCAAATGGTGCCCGTTAATGGTAGCAACACGCACGCAACACAGTAAACGGGTCTGTTAAAAAAGCATACCGTACTTGTAAAAATCATGGTAAACCGTCCTCATCTTCCTCCTTACAACTGAAGCCATCAAAGTCGTCTTCCTCAGTGTCGGAAAGAAACAGTGTCTTATCGACGTCGTCCCACGCTCCCGCAGCCTCACTCGCGCTGTCACTGTCGCTGGTTTGCCCTCCTCTCCGTCACCGCTTTTCGGAACCCGTTGGTTATGGTGGATTTTTTTATGCTGCCCCACGCTGTCAGGATCCACTGGCAGACTTGCGAAAAAGTTGCCTTTCGCATGCGGCCAGTTTTAGTGAAGTTGCAGTCTTCCTCGGCGCACATATTTCACCGGTCTAAATCTTACCTTTTGTACTCGAGCGCCGCTGGCGGCCGTTAGAAAAATTACATCACTGAATAAGCCGCAGGGTTGAAAGTTTGGGGAAAAAGTAGCGGCTTATCGTCCGGAATTTACGGTAGCCTTTTTTGTAGATAATTGTATCTCCAAAATTCATTTTTCCCGAGTGGATAGAAAAACAACAACCCTAAAACTTAAATTGGGAGATTTTTGAAGATGAAAGCAAGAAAATATTTCAATAGCAAGAACAACATTCCATTTTAATTGCAGAATTCTGTTTTCTTACCCTTAGTCTCCTCTCGAGTAGTGTTCAAGTGCATGGCCAAGAATGTTAAATGTCAAACTTCAAATGTTGTAGAAATATTATACGCTGTGGTTGCCAGTTACCCCTTAATCTCTTTTTGAATACAAGAGAAAAGCCGTTGTAATTTTTGATAAAATTTTACATTAAGCTAAAAATAACGTAGACTCCATTTTGTTTAGAGAGTGCTTTTTTCTTGCCCTTAGTCTCTATTTGAGCAACATTAGACTGCATGGCCAAGAATGTTCAATTTTACAATTGAGATATCGTAAGAATCTGGAAATATACTCAGTGGTCGCCAAGTTACTGCAACATTTTGATTCCCATGTGCCCTTTATCTCCTCTTGCATAAAAGAGTCAAAGGTTTTAGCTAAAAGTTACGTGGTATCCAAAATTTTGCCCAGTCTCCTGTTGACTATAATATAATAATAGGATATTGTCCAGATAGCTCCACGTTAGCGTAGGGGTCCTGAAGGCTCCAGTTTGGTTTGGTCGAGGTTAGTCTCCCGGCTACAGGCTTGCCTACGGTGCTCATTGTTTTTTCTCCCAGCTGTTGCTGGTAGTTTTCTTGTCGTTGGCTCGTGGTTATCCTGGCTGCTTACTGCATGTTTTCGGTCAGCCAGCCTCCCGTAGATTGGTACCGGTTAGCCAATTATTAGCAGTCAGCAAGCCAGCTACCAAAACTTGGCTTAAATACTCATACCCTCTTTGACTAATTAACATGTAATTCAATTTGGTGACTGGCTTACTAGGGTGCTGGTGTTCTTCATACAATGTCACAGCTCAGGAAGTCAACGACAAGACAGGCTGTCTTCAAAATGCATTATCTTTTGAAACAATTCCAATATACCAATGACATATATATATACATGTTATGCAAAAAAAGATGTACTGTAAATTCCGGACTATAAGCCGCTACTTTTTTCCCAAATTTTCAACCCTGCGGCTTATTCAGTGATGCGGCCAATTTATGTAACTTTTTAACGGCCGCCAGCGGCGCTTGAGTACAAAAGGTAAGATTTAGACTGCAACTTCTTAGTTTGTGCACAAATTAAATTAGCGTAGACATATCCTCTTCATGCAAATTGCAAAAAGAAAGGCACATGACGCATCTTTCAAGCTAAACGCAATCGAGCAGTCCGATATAGAAGGAAACAGAGCTACTGCACGATAACTTTATTTTGCGAGCGTGTTGCTAGCGTGTCTTTGAATAAGGGAGCGTGGGACGACGTCTATATGACAAAGTCTCTTTCCTATACTGAAAGAAGACGACTTTGATGACGTCAGTTATAAGGAGCAAGATGAGGACGGTTTACCGTGGTTTCTACAAGTACGGTATGTTTATTTTAACAGACCCGTTTACTGTGTTGCGAGCGTGTTGTTAGTAGCATTTTGCTACCCTTCACAGGCACGGTTTGGGATGAAAGTTATAATATTATAAATAAAGCTTTGAAAACTCTCTCGGTGTACCGTCTTTCTTTGTAAATATGTGTAACCATGTATAATATGTATTTGCGACTGTATATTTTTGTAATAGATTTATTTTAGAAACCTATTCTAAAATGTTTTGCACGAGCAAATGAGAAAGAAGGGGCGGGCCAAACGCGGGCTGACGGGAAGTGGAGTAAAGGTGAGACGTGTTTGTGGACGCGGCCGACAGTAGTGGATATATATTTTTCCCACCCTTACCTTTGGGAATATACACTTTTTTCCTTGGATTACTTTCAACAGGCACCCGGACACTGAAGGTCTGCATCACACTTTAATTACCGGTATCATTTTCTGTTTATTTTGCCGGCTGTGTTTTTTAGACTGTATCGGGTATGGGTTAAATTTGTGTTTGTGCTGCATTTATTCAATGTGGGCGCATGCGGCTAATATACAGGTGCGGCTTGTGTATGTACAAAATCGGTTTTCCTCCCGAAATGTGGTGGGTGCGGCTTATAATCAGGTGCACTCTATAGTCCGGAATTTACGGTAGTATGTTCTCAAATTTTGTATGTTTTAGAATTTGGGAATCCCTCTTATCTCCTCTTGCATAAAAGTGAAGAGTCCTTATAATGCGGGATCAACGTTTGCATTAAGAATTGCATCAATTGAAGTTTTAGCTTTGAGTGATGTAGTTTCCATTTTGACTGCATAGTTCTGTTTTCTTGCCCTTTGTCTCCTCTTGAGTAACGTTCAAGTGCATGGCTAACACTGTTCAATAATATTATTTAGATGTTGTGAAAATTTGTAAATATTATACACTTGGGTTTCCACTTTAATGCAGCATTTTGTTTCCTTTGTGCCCTTAATCTCCTCTTGCATCCCTCGAGGGATGGGCCACCCGTTGTCCACAAATAATATAATTCATTATGACTCTGAAAAACCACAAAAAACAGGTCCCAGTATATTTTGTGAATGCTAAATCGTATGCTAATTTAGTTTTCCGGGTGGGCGACACGTGGCGAATCACCCAAGGTTTTTTGCGGGTGAAATCACACAACGATGCCCATGGTGGACAAGCTCACCTCATTGGCTGCTCATTTGAGTCGCGCATGAATGGCGGCAAAGGTTTTTTTTCTTCTTTTTCCTTAATGAGCCGCGCTGGCCTTGGCGAGAGGTCGAAACGGACACAATTTAGCGTCTAATGCCCATTAGCAGCTGTGATGTCGCATAATTGAGACATTGGAGCGCCGGCCCTTTAAGAAGAGTGCATGGGAAACATTTTAGGGGGAATTTTCAGTAGTAGCTAATTTATTGTCAAATAATAATAATAAAAAATATATAGTACTGTCATTTCAAAAAATAGTTTTCTTGTTTCACTATATTTTCATTAAATTGACTGAATTTTGCTAATCTTACATTTGTATTTACAGTTTTTAATAAATAAGATAATAACTCATTGAACAAGATGATCTTTTGTGGCAACCTAAGATAATTTCACTTATTCAAAACATTTATTTTAATATTTTTGTCTTTTAATGAAACAGTTACGTCATCATTAAATTGTACAAAATTACCCGAGATGGCAAACAGCAGACAATTTAAGTCATTTTTAATATTCATTCATTTATTTTATTAAATTACTTAAATAACTAAATGAAGGTCAAATATTCAAAGTGGCAGATGGTCAAATATTTTTGCACAATTTTATTTAAAAAAAAAAAAAAATTAAATTATTTTTAAATAGAGCAAAATGATCCTCCGTGACAAATTCATTTTTTTTAAAATAAATAAATAATACCATCAATAATATTTTATTTTTTACTCAACAAGAAATTAATGATTGAATGAATACTGAATAAATTATTCGGATGTGTATATTTTTATGTTTCTTGTTATTTTTTTCCTTTGACTAATAATTGGAGATTTATGGTATGGAAAAACCTGAACATGAAGTAAGAAAAATTATATTTGAATGAGTAAAACTATCTGTTTGTCTGCTTCTTTCCACCGCGTGGCGCTGTGAGAGGTCACCCAGCATCCACCCCGAAGAAGAAATCCGACTTCCTAGTTTGTGTGTAAACATACTACTGTATACTGTATCTCCAGCGCGCTAAGAACTTTGATATTTTTATTGTTTCATATAATTCAATATAGTTGGTGTAAAGTGTAAAGACGAGGCGAGTGGAATAAGAAAGCTTGATGCGGTTGAGAAAATGGTCGGAACGCTTTTTTCCGGCCACTTTTTACCACGGGGGAGGACATCTTGAAGCCCATCTCCCAAAAGTAAGTTTAACTCCACTTTATTCTCTTTATATAGCATATTATTTTATGAAATGTTTTTTTCAGTTTTAAAACAATACAGGTTACTTGTATAAACCTTAAACATCCCAAATATAGCACTGATGCAACTTACGAACAAACTCGGAATGTAAGTTGTCGTTTGTAAGTTGGGCACGCTGCTGTATTATTTTTTAATTTTCGTCTTTTTTCAAATTCCTCCGATAAAGTAAAGATACTTTAGAATAAAATAACACAAGATAACTATTTAATATAGTGTAAAAATAAAAAGTAAATTAAATAGAAAAAAAAGAACTGAGATTTTTCCGAGTGCGACGTCGTCTCGGAATGCGGAGCGCCGTCATTCCGGAAGCTTTTTCCGGCACGTTGCGACAAGCTTCGTCTTCGTAATACGAGCGCTACTAGAAAAAAGACATACGAGTCGAGAACGTCCACCACGTGGAATCGAAAGCTTGTTTTAATCCACATTTTGAAAGCTACAGAAGTGATGATAACAACGCTAACACTGCTAACACTGCTAACACGGCTAACACTGCTAACATTCCTAACATTCCTAACATTCCTAACATTCCTAACATCAAAAAGTGTCACACAAACACCACTACCAGGCTAAATGTGTTAAAAGTATACATTTACATTTTTACAATTAAAAAAAAACAAAAAACAAAGGATGTCAAAACTCATGTTAGTTACTTCCCCCGCAAGGTCCCAAATTAGCTGAGCTGCCCTTAATCTCATTTGAAATATGAAATTCAGTCAACAAGGCTATAAATGTCTAATATTTTAAAGATATCTTACCCTGAATCCCTCATCAAGATATTCCACAAGTAATTTTTATGCGTTTGTGCGCCCTCAATCTCCTAAAAATGTTATTGCAACATATTTGACACTCTACCTATGCCCTTAGTGTCTTCGTGAGTAACGTTTAAGTGAATGTTTGGTGTTAAGATTCAGATGTTGGCAAAATCTGGAAATATTTTACCCTTTGGTTGCTTCTTTGCTGCTGCATTGTGTTTCCTCTGCGCCCTTAATCTCCTTTAGGATAAAAGAACGGAGTTTCTGTAATTTGTGAACAAATTTTGCATGAAATATTGCGTGAATTTAAGTTTTAGTTAAGGAGTATAAAGTGTCTATTTGCAGCTTTGTAGTCTTGCCCTTAGTCTCCACTTGAGCAACATTAAAGTGTACGGCCAAGAATGTTTCGTACAAAGTTTTATAATTTGTCAAAACCTTGAAATATTTGTGGTTACCACTTGCTGCAGAATTCCATATACTTTGGGCCCTTATTCTCCTCTTGCATGAAAGTGTCGATGTAATGTGAAGTGAAATTATGGATAAAAAATTAGCGTACATTCAAGTTATAGTTCCATTTGCGCCCTTAATCCACTTTTGCATAAAAGAGAAGAATCTTTGTAATGTCTGATCCAATTTTGCATGAATAAATGCATGAATCGAAGTTTCAGATAAAAAGGACATAGTGTCTTTTTTGATGGCAAAGATTTGTTTTTTGTACCTTAATCTCCTCTTCAATAACGTTAAAGTGCAAGGCCAAGAATATTCAATATTAATATTCAGATGTTGTCAAAATGAGGAAATATTATGCATTATTTTGGTTACTTTGCTGCAGAATTCCGTTTCCCTTTCTGCCCTTAATCTCCTTTTACATAAGATATTGGAAGTATCATTGGAATGTGTGATCAAATTTTGCATCAGAACTTGCATGAATTTGTGTTTTAGTTAAGATTGACATACTGTAATGTTCATTTTCATAGACGAGTTTGGCTTACTTGACCTTAGTCTCCACTTGAATAACATCAAAGTCATGGCCAAGAATGTTCAATATTAAAATTCAGATCTTGTCGGATGTTGTCAAATATGATCAAATTTTGGATACAAAATTTCTATTTCCTTGCCCTTTATCTCCTCATTTGTTGTTAAAATCGGGAAATATTACTTTGTGCCCTTAATCTCTTCTTGCATAAGAGTCAATTTAATGTGTGATCAAATTTTGCATAAAATATCTTAAATTGAAGTCAGAGCTTGGAGTTACAGAGTGTCTTTTTTATTGGAGAATTTCTATTCTCTTGCCCTTTATCTCCTCTTTTGTTGTCAAAATCGGGAAAAGTTACTTTGCACCCTTGACCTCTTTTTGCATAAGACAAGAATCAATTTAATGTGTGATCAATTTTGCATAAACAATCTCAAAAATTGAAGTTAGAGCTAAGAGTTTCATCGTGCTTTGTTATTGCATAAGTTGTATTCCCTTGCCCTTTATCTCCTCTTTTGTGGTCAAAATCAGGATATATAACTTTGCACCCTTAATCTCCTCTTGCATACGAGAAGAGTCAATTTAATGTGTGATCAAATTTTGAATAAAAAAAAAAATCATGAATTGAACCGAGAGCTAGGAGTTACATCGTGTCTGTTTTTATTGCAGAATTTCTATTTCCTTGCCCTTTATCTCCTCCTTTGTTGTCAAAATCTGGAAAAGTTACTTTGCGCTCTTAATCTCTTCTTGCATAAGAGAAGAGTCAATTTAATGTGTGATCAAATTTAGCATTCAAAATTGAACCTATGGAAGTTTAGCTAAGAAAGACATAGTGTCCATTTTTATTGCAGACTATTGTTTTCTTGCCCTTTATCTCCTCTTTTGTTATCAACATCTGGAAAAGTTACATTGTGCCCTTAATCTCTTATTGCTTAAGAGAAGAATCAATTTATTGTGTGTTCAAATTTTGCATTAAAAAATCCTAAATTGAAGAAAGAGCTAGGAGTAACATAGTGTCCTTTTTTATAGCAGAATTTCTATTTCCTTGCCCTTCATCTCCTTCTTTGTTATCAAAATCTGGAAAAGTACTCCGCGCCCTTAATCTCTTCTTGCATAAGAGAAGAGTCAATTTAATGTGTGATCAAATTTAGCATTCAAAATTGAACCAATGGAAGTTTAGCTAAGAAGGACATAGTTTCCATTTTTATTGCAGACTATTGTTTTCTTGCCCTTCATCTCCTCTTTTGTTATCAAAATCTGGAAAAGTTACATTCTGCCCTTAATCTCTTCTTGCTTAAGAGAAGAATCAATTTATTGTGTGATCAAATTTTGCATAAAAAAATCCTAAATTGAAGAAAGAGCTAGGAGTAACATAGTGTCCTTTTTTTATAGCAGAATTTCTATTTCCTTGCCCTTCATCTCCTTCTTTGTTATCAAAATCTGGAAAAGTACTCTGAGCCCTTAATCTCTTCTTGCATAAGAGAAGAGTCAATTTAATGTGTGATCACATTTTGCATAAAAATATCCTAAATTGAAGTAAGAGTTGGGAGTTACATAGAGTCTGTTTTGTAGCAGAATTTCTATTTCTTTGCCCTTTATCTCGTCTTTTGTTGTCAAAATCGGGAAATATTACTTTGCGCCTTAACCCCTTCTTGCAAAAGAAGAGTCAATTTAATGTGGGATCAAATTCAGCATTCCAAATTGCACTAAATTTTTAGTGAAGAAGGCCATAGCGTCCATTTTGATTGCAGACTATTGTTTTCTTGCCCTTAGTCTCCTTTTGAATATAAATGTAACAACTGTTTAGTATGTAATAGTAAATCGGGAAAAAAAAGCAGCCAAACTTTTTTGCTGTACCACCAACTTGAAGACTCCAGATGATCCAATTTGCCTCGGCTCTGTTCTGTTAAACTGTCCACAATCTCCTCTAGGATAAAATTAGCACGCTATCTTAGCGGTGCAGTGGAAAAAATGTTGAAGCCCAGCCTCCATCCAGTCTCAGTAAATCATGCAGGACTCATAGGTGGGCACCATGTACTTGATATTGATGAAAGCATCTTCGCCACCGTAGCGCTCCAGAACCTCCAGAGTCTCCTGAATCAGGTCGCCCACGTTCTCACGCTTCTGCTGGCCGTAGACGATGCCGTCTCCCGAATTGACTGCGGAAACATCGAAAACAATGTTGACAATTGGGTGCGTCTCCATGGAAACGGGGGCGTTTCTTTTGTTTTTGAGGCCCGGCACAGTGAAAGGAATTTGACTACGCTGATAAGGGCAAGGTGCGAGTGTGTTTTTGCGAGAACGGATCGGATCCGGAATGTTTTGGGATAACAAGTTCCCTGAGCGCACTGCAACTCTCTTGTATGTTTGATTTATGTTGTGTCCCAGGGGTGGGTGGGTGTGCCTGGGATTGGGGGCGCTTCCGAGCCATGTTGTGACAGGCTGCATGCCGTGGATCGCTTTGCCGCCCCAGCCCACAGACAAGACTGACAAAGAGTCATTTTTCTTCAAGAATTTTTCATTGTTTTTCCACTAACATCTCGCATTATGCTCGTAAATTATTTCCTGTAAAATGAATTTAAGCAACGGTGCCCAATTACAGGTAATAGTTCAATACAGGATTCTTCCATCTTGTGATTTTTTTTTTAACTTTTATGAAAAGTTAGCCCCCAAGAACTATATTTTAGGCTTCAAAACTATCGATAAAATAGTCAAGTCATGTTTATTTGTGATGCCTTTAATCACTAAGAGTCTCAAAGGGCTGCACAGACCACAGACTATTAATACACCATCTCCTGATCTAAAACCTACATGAGGGCAAGGAAAAATTTAAAAACCTCAACATGAGGAAAATGAAGAAACCTTGAGAAGGGACCGCATGTTCCAGGATAACCAGGCTGAAACGGATGTTGCAATAACAACTAATATACACAGATATTCATCTCATCTCATGTTATATAACGAAATTGTGAATATGCTTGATTGCTGTTAAGATTGTCGAGAAGGGTTGTTAAAACCTCACATTGTTTGTTTGCTGTTATTAGTGTCAATAAATTTGTTCAAACCATCTCATTAGCTGTACCGCTTATCCTTATTAGGGTCGTGGGGGGGCTGGAGCCCATCCCAGCCATCTCCGGGCAGTGGGCAGGGGACACCCTGAACTGGTTGCCAGCCAATCGCAGGGCACACGGGGACAGTCAACTCACTCGCTCAGTCACACCTAGGGACAATTTGGACCGGCCAATTCACCTGAAATGCATGTCTTTGGAATGTGGGAGGAAATCGGAGCGCCCGGAAGAAACCCACACAAGCACGGGGAGAACATGCAAACTCCGCACAGTAAGGCCGGTAGCTGGATTTGAACCCACACAGGAGGTTCCCACGACCTCAGAACTGTGCCGCACACGCGCTAACCACTGCCCCGCCGTGCTGTCCCTGAAATAATTATATTAATCTATATTTTCATTCAGATATTGTCAACATTAAATATAGGTAATTTATAAGCTATGGAATAGAAGTGTGTTTTAAGCCTAGATTTAAACAGTTTCACTGAGGTTGCAGATCGAGTGTCAGGGGGAAGAACACTCTCGAACAGCAATAATGATAATACATCTAGTAAATACACAGGGTTGGGTAGGGTTACTTTAACGGGATTACTTTTGGATTACTCCAATACCAAATATGCTGATAAAAGACAAAAGAAACTAAATATGAATAAAATGACTACATTTTGTGCAGGCTTGGGGAGTAACGGAACACATGGAACGGCAAAAATGATGTTGGCAAGCTGTTTGGATTGATTTTCATTTTGTTTCTGTCGCATTTTATGTTCGTTTTGCCGGAGATCAAAGAAATCAAAGCCAGGAGAGAAAGCTTACCACGTGTTGTGAGTCATCATTTTATTCATATTTAGTTTCTTTTGTCTTTTATGAGCATATTTGGTATTGGAGTAATCCAAAAGTCATTGAAAGTAATCACGTTAAAGTAACCCTACCAAACCCTGTAAATACATACAAAATTGGACCTGGAACTTTGGGTATTTTCACATTTTTTGTTTGAGTTTTAGCAGCGTTCCTTCCTAATATTTTGTGTGGTGTGTCTGTTGCGCTAGCGTGCACACGGCTAACTGTCGTGCACACGTTTGATTGGCCAGTTCTAATGATCTAAATTTTGTTGTTGTAAGTGTTTTTTTGTGTTGTGCAATTTTTTCAATGCAAAAATATCCATCATCTGCACCGCTTACCGCGTGTGCGGCACAGTTCTGAGGTCATGAGATCGAACCTCCTGTGTGGACTTTGCATGTTCTCCCCGTGCTTGTGTGCGTTTCCTCCGGGCACTCCAGTTTCCTCCCACATTCCAAAAACATGCATTTCAGGTTAAATGGCCGCTCCAAATTTTCCCTAGGTGTGAATGAGCGATAGAGTTGTCTGTCCCTGTGTGCTCTGTGATTGGCTGGCAACCAGTTCAGGGTGTCCCCTGCCCGCTGCCCCAAGATAGCTGGGATGGGCTCCACACCGCTTATCCTCAGTAGGGTCGCAGGGGTGCTGGAGCCCATCCCAGCTATCTGCGGGCAGTGGGCAGGGGTCACCTTGAACTGGTTGCCAGCCAGTCGCAAGTCACACAAAGACAGAAAACAGGACAGGACACTCACGCAAGCACGGGTGAGAACATGCAAACTCCACACGGGGAGGCTGGGGTAGCTGGAGTTGAACCCTGAACCTCCACACCATGGGGCTGCGCGCTAACCACTCAACCATCGTGCTGCATAGCAAAAACATAATGATACAAAATGTAGTTAATAAATAGACAATTTGACTTGAAATGATTATTCTTTTCTCCGTTTTATCTCTTTTTTTTAGTTTTAGTAGCGTTTTTCCGTAATACTTTGTGTGGTGTGCCTTCCTGTTAGTGTGCATTAGGCTAACTAGCGTGCACACATTTGATTGGCCAGTTTAAATAATCCGACTTGTTTTGGTTACTGATGGTTTATTTTGTTAGTGTTCGAGTACAATATTTTAATGCAAACAGATAAAAAAGGAACCATATACACCATATCTTATTTTCTCATTATTTTTCATTTTGTTTTATTTTTACAGCACTTCTTGGTCATATTTTGTGCAGTGTGGTTGCCGTGTTAGCTTTTGATTGGCCGGGCGTGCGGAGGTGAGCTCCTCTCTGCAGGCGGCCTCATTAAAGCACGAAAAACGCCACTGACATCAAATTGAAGCTGGCCTCTACGCTCAGGAGACATTTGAACCGAAACGAAGGGAAAAGAGGAGAAAAAGAAGGAAAAAGCAGGATATTGAAATGAAATTAATTCAATTAAATGAAAAAAAAAACAACAATTAAAATGAACTAAAATGAATTAAAATAAACACTGAAATATTTTTTAAATAAAATGAATGAAAATGAAATAAAATAAATTAAAATAAACACTGAAATATTTTTTAAATAAAATGAATGAAAATGAAATAAAATACAATGAAATCAAATGAAATAAATATAAAAAATATAAAACAAAACAAAATCAAATAAATAAAATAAAACAAGTTAAAATCAAATGAATTAAAATGAAACCAAAAAGAATGAAAAAAATGAATGAAAATTGAAATAAAATGAAATAAAGTAAATAAAATGAAAACAAAAGGAAGGAAAATAAAATAGAATGAAATAAATATAAAATGAAATAAAATAAATAAAATAAAACAAGTTAAAATAAAATGAATTAAAAATAAATAGATTGAAAAAAATGAAAATTGAAATATAATTAAATGAAACACATTAAATAAAATAAAACAAACTAAAATCAAATGAATGAAAATGAAATAAAATACAATGAAATAAGATGAATTGAAAATGAAATGAAATAAAATGAAATGAAATAAAATAATTTAAATCAAACAATTGAAAATAAAAGGAATGAAAATGAAATAAAATACAATTAAATAAGATGAATTGAAATAGAAATAAAATATAACAAAATGAAATAAACACAAAAAATAAATAAAGGAAAACAGATAGAAATTAAATAACACAATATAAAACAAGAAAATAATTTTTAATAGGATGAAATTAAACTGATTTCTAAAAATAAATAAAATAAATAGAAAAATGAATCATATCAAATTAATTCAAAATAAATACAAAAAAAAACAAAACGAATTAAAATAAAATGTAATAAAATAGATATTTCTTGAAATTAAATTCCATAAAACTAAATCAAATTGAAAAAAATGTGAATGAAATAAAATATAACAAATTGAAACAAAATGAAATCAAATAAAAAAAATAATGAAATTACAAGAAATAAAATAAAACACTTAAAAATATATAAATAAATAAAATAAAACACATTAGAATAAAATGAAACAAAATATAACAAAATAAAACAAAATGCAATAAAACAAAATGGAAATAGACAGGTTGATTTCTACTTTGGCTAAAATCCTTATCAGGCTTTCATGATATCTATATACATTTTGCTTAATATATATTTTTTTCATTTTGCTATTTGTTGAAATAATCTTTTTAATATTCGTTTATGTATCTAAATATGTAAATTATCTAACGAATACACAACATTTTTAAATATATTGTTAGATTATGTATCCCCTGATTTGAAAAGTGGAAATGGAAATATGGATCCAGCAGCCCCCCTCCCTAAGTGAAGGGACCCACCCCCCTCTCCTAATATTCGTCACGCGCTTGACTCAGGTGACACACACGGTGCAGAGGATTTGGGGGCCCATTGTTTTTATAATCAACTTAGCCTGCGCTCGAGAATTTGCGTCTCAAAGCGGCTCGGGGAGCTCAAACAATGGCGCCTTTGATGGCGAGAGCCTCGGTCGTTTTTCTTCCAGGTTTGGGAACGCCGAGTTTTGAGCCCACCCGGCAGAGTTCCGGGAATGTTCACAAGGATGGAGGAGACAGCTCTTATTTATTTGATCCTGTCACTGTGATGTGAAAATGAACATATTTCCATTTTTTTTCTTTTTTTTTATGATTGGCTTCTGTTGATTTGGCCTTGTTGGTTGTTTTCCATTTCCTCACTATACAGACGCTCCCCTACTTACGACCATTCGACAAAATGGTAGATGCGAATATTTCATTCGGGATGTTGAAAAATATCCGGACATTGCTGTGAGTTAGATTTTGTATTCCGAGTAGAGGACAGTACTGTACTGCTTTTTTCTGCCACTACCGGCGTGTGGCGCTGTGAAAGCTCACCAAACATCCACCCCGAAAAAGAAATCTGCTTCCTCATCCTAGTTTATGTGTAAACATACTATACAGTATCTCCAGCGCGCTCAGAACTTGACGTTTTTATTGTTTAATGTCTCGTACATCCATTCAATATGGTTGGTGTAAAGTGTAAAGAAAGGCAAACCGTTTCCTCTGAAATGAAAGTGCAACAAGAAAGATTAATGCGGTTGAGAAAATAGTTGGATCGCTTTTTTTCAGCCACTTTTTACCACGGAGGAGGAAGTCGCCTAACTCTTGAAGCTCATCTTCCAAAAGTAAGTTTAACTTCACTTTATTTATCTTCATAGAGCATTTTCTGAAATGTTGATTTTTGTAGTACAAAACAATACAGGTTACTTATACAGTCCTGTCTATGCTATGTCTATACTAGCTCCAGCATGCTAAGAACTTTGACATTTTGATTGTTTAATATCTCGTGGATCCATTCAATATGGTTAGTGTAAAGTGTAAAGAAGAGGCGAGCCGTTTCTTTTGAAACGAAAGTGGAATGAGAAAGCTTGATGCGGTTGAGAAAATGAAATAAAATAGAATGAAATAAATACAAAATTAAATAAAATCTCATCTCCCAAAAGTAAGTTAAACTTATCTTTATTTATATTCATAGAACATAATATTTTATGAAATGTTTATTTTTTAGTACAACACAATACAGGTTGCTTTGGAAATACAACGATTATACTTCTACTGAAATACTAAAACAATATAATCACATAATACTATAATATAAAAAAAACAACTATCAAAATATTACTGCAAAAATACTACTACAAGAGTATTACAAGAGAAATACTGCAAATTACAGCTGTCGCGATACTACAAAAATTCTCCTATGGAAATATCACAAAACAGTCACACTGTACTACAAAAAAACTACAGAAAAAAAACAAAGACTCTTATATGGTAACGCTACAAAATACATCAGAGATAGTACAGAAATACTACAAGAAATAATACTACATTAGTTATACAAAAAATACAAATAGTTACCCTGGAGTAGAACATGGAATGAGTTTTAGTAGGTATAGAAATGATCAAGTAATAGAAATTAGGGCCCCATGAAGGCTGGTCTAGTGTCTATGAGCTTCCAAAAATTGAGTTCCAGTGCTAAATATATTCGAATCGATAAAACTTGAGTCTTCAAATTTATGCACCCGTCTACTTTTGTTTACACAATAAATTAATTACAGTGGAACCTCGGTTTTCGAACGCTTCTCAGTTCGAACAAATCGGAGTCCGACCAAAAATGTCGAGAAATTCTTGCTTCGCTATTCGGTCAAAAATCGGAGTTCGAACGCCGGGGTGGATGGTTCTCATCACATTTTTTTACTCCTTTTAATTTTCTCAGGTGCAATTGCACCTCCAATACACTAGGGGACGTCCTAGATTAAACAAATGTGTAGCAAATGGGCCGAGTTACAGAATTTTACCACCCCGATGAAGCTGCAGCCACCAGAGTCATCATGACTTTAATGACACTGTCATGAACCATTTCCGAAAAGTGCTAAAAAGAAGGCAGAAGCAAGTGTCATTGGATAGATATTTTAAGGGAAAAGAACATTCTGTAGCCAGTCATCCATAGCAAAGAGATTTGAACGTGTGAGCACCCCTCAGACAGAAGAGCTCCCCGAAGTTTTTATGGAAGGGGACTCTCCTTCCAAACAATAATTTCCCTTCCTCCTCCATCCCTCTCACCGTCCATCTGCGCCTTCTGCTGACCACCACAAAGGTAAAAAATCCTATTCATAATTCTTTTCTTTATCCTTTTTTTTATTTTTACACGTTCGCGTTAGCGTAATCTTTCGTACGGAAGATTACGCTAACGCGAACGTACGATTAGCCTGGGTTACAGTAGCCTAGATGGTAGACTCGGAGGTCGCTGGTTCAAGCCTCGGCTGAGTCATACCTAAGACTTACAACATTGGTACCCATTGCCTCCCTGCTTGGCGCTCGGCATTAAGGGTTGGAATTGGGGGGTTTGGTCACCTAATGACTCCCAACACAGCAGTTGGGTCTAAAAACCCGGCGCCGATCGAAGGCGACGAGTCACGTCGATAGCTTCGCGCGACAAAATGATTTCCGGTAGATATCATGTTGATGGTTGATACTGGCTGAATAATAATAAATAAAATAAAAAATTATGTTTGTTATTTGTGTCTTAAAGGTAAAAAAAGGTAAACATTCAGGGTGTTGGAACGGATTAAAACCATTTACATTATTTGTAATGGGAAAAATGATTTCTGTGTTCGAACAAATCGGTTTTCGAACAGGGTTCTGGAACGGATTATGGTCGAGAACCGAGGTTCCACTGTATTTCTAAAGAGAAATATTGAGAATGATCAGGGGTGCATACCTTTTCATACATCTCTCTCTCTCTCCCTCTCTCTCTCTATTTATACATATTTTTTTAAGTCTTCCAAGTGGAGCAGTTACTATGCAGGTCTTGACTTGGTCGGGGGGTTGATGTGAGCAGGGGGGGGCACATGTGTTCAACAGCAGGCGTCTAATTAAAAAGGCCTCGCGGTCGGGGGGCAAGCTGGCAGACCTTTCGTGCGTGAAAAATTGGGGAAAAAAAGAAAATCCTCCTGTCCTTTGTGATAATATGGAATATGAAATGTCTTGCGTATATATATATATATATATATATATATATATATATATACCGTATTTTCCGCACTATAGGGCGCACCGTGTTATAGGGCGCACCCCCAAAAAATAGTTTTTAGTCCTATATCTTCCATAGATAAGGCGCACCGGATTATAAGGCGCTACAATGGGAACGTCGACAAAACAGTCAGATGATTCAGTCCAACTGATTACTCCCTTAACATTCCCAAAGCTTGCAAAGAAGCAAATACGTGTCGTAGACACGTGCGGATGCGGTGTCCGTACGATGTCACTTAAATGCGTCATTTCAAATATCATTCGGAAGGTTGAAGTCTTGGGATTCAAGAAATGCCAAACATTTCTATGTTTCTATTTTCGCTCACAACTTTACTGTGCATATGACAAAACACTTGGAATTGAGTTTAATCCACTCAACTCATCACAGCAACATCAAGATAGTTCTAAAACAAGATACCGGGAAATATAAAGCCGCATAACTCACCCAAGTTCTCACGTTCAATAATGATACGCAATCATGGTCTTCTTACAACTGTGAGTGAAGTAAATCCAGGAGAGTAAAATATTTACAAATACAGACTAATGAAACATGTTTCTTTATGGCGTAGATTAGCAAGCTTGCTACGCCATTGCTAAACTCGGCCGATTGAAGGGTTTGTTTTGGGCATCTAGCCAATCCGAGGCTCCGAATAACTTAAGCCAATAGTGATCGATTCAAATGATGATTGACACATTGGTTAGCCAATAAAACGCCGGTATATAAATCCCAGCATACACCGCGGACTACTCCTTGTTCGGGGTAAAATCAAGTCGGCGGCCGTTGAGTAAGTTGCGAGACCTTGCGAATTTAATATTGAGCCATATGTAAGGCACACTGTGTTATAAGGCGCATGGTCAGCTTTTGAAAAAAATTAAGACTTTTAGGTGCGCCTTATAGTGCGGAAAATACGGTATATATATATATATATATATATATATATATATATACATTCATCAAGAACATAGCCCGAAGGAACAGACTGCTTATATCTCATAGCTATCAACTCACTAAGCCACAGTTTTGGGAAACAACAGTTAAAAAAAATGGTCTGTGTTCATTTGAATGAAAGTGAAAGAGCTACCTTCTGACAATAACAACATACTTCAGCTAGCGGCATCAGCTTTTACAACAAATACACGAAACCGCACACAATTAGCCGTGTTTAGGTAGTACATTGCGTCAGGGCCTCCCCCTCCCCTTCACAGTAAGAGTGTCCACACCGTGTCCTCAGTTGACATAAGCTCGCGCTCAATGGCGTCAAGTCAATAAATGCTTTTATTGAGAAGGTAAGGTATATTTTTTAGACCCGCGGAGCTCTGAACCCGCAAAAGTGGAACCGGGAACTAGCGAGGTTCCACTGTACACCGATTTTAAGTGCAATATCCCGGTTCTAAGAAGCATTGCCCAGTTTTATGTCCAATATCCCGGGTTAAATGCAATATCCCGGTTATAAGTGCAATACCCCGGTTTTAAGTGCAATGTCCTGGTTCAAAAGCAATATCCCAGTTCTAAGAACCATTCCCCAGTTTTAAATCCAATATCCGGGTTTATATGCAATATCCCGGTTCTAAGTACAATACACTGGTTTTAAGTGCAATATCCCAGTTTGAATGCATTATCCTGTTTCTAAGTGCAATACCTACCCCTGTTTTAAGTGCAATATCCCGGTTTGAGTGCGATATTCCGTTTCTAAGTGCAATACCCTGGTTTTAAATACAATATCCTGGTTTAAGTGCAATACCTTGGCTCTAAGTGCGGTTCGAAGTGCAATATCCCCGTATAAATGCAATATCCTGGTTATAAGTGAAATACCCCGGTTTTAAGTGCAATATCCCAGTTTAAATGCAATATATCCTGGTTTTAAGTACAATACCTTGGTTCTAAGTGCAATATCCTGGTTCTAAGTACAATTCCCTGGTTTTAAGTGGAATATACCGTTTGAGTGCAATATTCCGTTTCTAAGTGCAATACCCTGGTTTTAAGTACAATATCCTGGTTTAGGTGCAATACCCAGGTTTGAAGTGCAATATCCCCGTATAAATGCAATATCCCGGTTCTAAGTGCAATACCCCGTTTTTAAGTACATTATCCCAGTTTAAATGCACCATCCTGGTTCTAAGTACAATACACCGGTTCTAAGTGCAATACCCCGTTTTTAAGTACATTATCCCAGTTTAGATGCAACATCCTGGTTCTAAGTACAATACCTTGGTTTTAAGTGCAATATCCTGGTTTGAATGCAATATTCTGGTTCCAAGTACAACACCCTGATTTTAAGTCCAATATCCCAGTTTAGATGCAACATCCTGGTTCTAAGTACAATGCCTTGGTTCTAAGTGCAATATCCTGGTTCTAAGTACATTACCTTGGTTTTAAGTGCAATATCCTGGTTTAAGTGCAATACCCCAGTTTGAAGCGCAATATCCCCGTATAAATGCAATATCCCGGTTATAAGTGCAATACCCCTGGTTTTAAGTACAATATCCTAGTTTAAGTGCAATATCCCAGCTCTAAGTGCAATACCCCGGTTTGAAGTGCAATATCCCCGTATAAATGCAATATTCGGTTTCTAAGTGCAATACCCCTGGTTTAAGTGCAATATCCTGTATAAATACAAAATCCCGGTTCTAAGTGCAAGTCACATTCATTTGTATAGCTCCTAATCACTAAATGTCTCAAAGCACTGCACAGGATTACAATTACACCATCCCCTGATCTTCAACCAACATGCGGGCAAGGAAAAACTCAAAACCTCAAAAGTGCAATATCCCGGTTGTGTATAGTTTTTTTATTCTACTTTAGATGTAAAGATATTATTATTTTTTATGAGAGGTAAACACTTTATATACTATAATCATTATTTTTACCCTAATTTTGTTATAGCACCACTATGATAATTTTCAGGGATAGACATTATTAAAACTATTTAGTGGCTATATTTGCACAGATAAAATACATGTATATAGTTTAATCATACATGATGGTGGGAGCAAAAAACTCTCGCCCTTCTTGACTGAGGTCCCGAACAGAGATAGGGATTGTTTATTAACGTCGGAGGAATCAGTACAGACAAGAACACGATTTCAAAATAAAAGAATACAAGATTGATAAAAGTACAAGAGATATAATTACCGTATTTTCCGCACTATAAGGCGCACCTAAAAGTCTTTATTTTTTTCAAAAGCTGACCATGCGCCTTATAATACAGTGCGTCTTATTTATGGATCAACATTAAGTTTTCCAACTAACTTGCAGCCGCCGACGAGATTTTCCCCCGAACGCCAAGTAGTAATCGGTGTATGCTGGGATTTATTTACCGGCGTTTCATTGGCTAACCAATGTGTCAATCATCATTTGAATCGATCACTATTGGCTAAAGTTATTCGGAGGTCAAGAGGCGGATCCTTTTTATCATTTACAGGCGGCCATTGGCTTAAACGGCAAACAAAGCCTGCAATTGGCCGAAAAAGATGTGTCAATCATCAGTTGAATCGATCACTATTGGCTAAAGTTATTCGGAGGTCAAGGGGCGGATCCTTTTTATCATATACAGGCTGCCATTGGCTTAAACGGCGAAACAAAGCCTGCAATTGGCCGAAAAAGATGAATGCGTATAGCATGTGGCTGACGGCATAGAGAAAGCATTTTTTTCTATTCTGTATTTGTAAATATTGTATTCTCCTGGATTTACTACCCTCACGGATATAAGAGGACATTGCCTGCACATTATTATGAACACAACGACTTCGGTGAGCTATTCCGGGTTTTATATTGTCCCTGTATCTTGTTTCAGACTGAACTCGATGTTTCTGTGATAAGCGGTGCAGATAATGGATGGAATGGAGTGTCTATTTTTAAATTAAACTCAATTCCAAGTGTTTATTGTCATATGCACAGTAAAGTTGCGAGCGAAAAAGAAAATAGATACTAAGGAATGGTTATCATTTCTTGAATCCCAAGACTTTAACCTTCCGAATGATGGAACGATGCATTTGAGTGACATCTTACGGACACCGCATCCGCACGTGTTCTCGACACGTATTTGCGTCTTTGCAAGCTTTCGGAATGTTAAGGGGGTAATAAGTTGGACTGAACTATCTGACTGTTTTGTCAACGTTCCCGTTGTAGCGCCTTATAATCCGGTGCGTCTTATGTATGTCAAAAATAGGACCAAAAACTATTTTTTCGGGGTGCGCCCTATAACCCGGTGCGCCTTATAGTGCGGAAAATACGGTACACTCATTGTTGAAACGTTACTTTATGTGTGTGTTTGTATGAGAAACATTGTTTTTATATTTAGTAATATAAAAACAAGCTAATTACCTTGAGACAGAAAATCAAGAGATTTACATTGAAAACCTGACAATAATAAAGGTGATACTGATCCTGTACTAAGGACTGTTTTGTCCATCAAACAGCCCGCCCACCCCAATGCTGGATTTCACAGCAGCCGCCCACCTGCTAACACCCACAACCGTTTGGCATTTCACGTCTCGTAATTGAAACGCCGACCTGGCACCAATCATCCAGATCTCACAGTAGATTCTTTGCTCTGTAAAGGAAAACGAAAAAAAAAAAAGACAAAAACGCCACAAAAAAAGGAAAAAAGGAAGGGAACGCCAAAAAAAGGATGAAGGTCGCAGGGATGCACAAAACCAGATGCTCGGAGGTAGACTCGGATTCAGTGACGCTCCTCTTCTCGGAAAAACAACCACGGAAGACGGGGGATATGGGCGGGGCCTCAGCCGGCCGAACCATCAAATCAGAGGCCGGGATTTCAATCCGGAGAGTTCGGAGGAGGGTCGGCATTTTCCTGGGTGTTTTGTAACTTTTACATCATGGAATTATGGGTTAGTCCACTATTTTCATGGCCAAATTCAAGCACTATTTAAGGACTTTCAAAGTCAATTTTCCAACTTCTCCGGTACCATTAAAGCACAGGTGTCAAACTGGCGGCCCGCGGGCCAGATCAGGCCCGCTAAGGGACTGAATCCGGCCCGCGAGACAACACTCAGAGAAGCGCAAGATAAAAACAAGCTGCAGGTTGAAATATTTCAACTTGATGTTGCTAAAGAATGGTGCTACACACAAAGAAACTGCACTTGTATTTATTTCTCTCTCTCTCTCTCTCTCTCTCTCTCTTTCCACTCCTTTTCTCCCACTCTGTCTCTTTCACTCTGTGTCTCTCTTTTTCTCTTCCTTTGTTGCTCTTTATCTCTTTCTCTCTCTGTCTTTTTAACTTATTTTGCTCTAATTTCCTTTTCTCTCTTTTCTCTTTCTCTCTTCCTATCCTTTGTGCTTTCTTTTCTCTTTAATCTCCTTCTGTCTTTCTATTTCTATTTAGATTTCTTTCTTCCTCTCCCTTTCTTTCCCCCTCTCTCATGACTTCTCTTTTTATCCCTTTTGTTTCTCAGGCTCTCCCCCTCTCTCTCTTTCTTTATCCCTCATCTTTCTCTTATTTCTTTATCTCTCTTTTTCTTTCTCTTTGATCTACTGGTCCGGCCCCCAACAGAATGTTTGTTCTATCATGTGGCCCCCGAGTTAAAATGAGTTTGACACCCCTGCATTAAAGGAAATAAATCTGGTGCGGATCATGTATTTTGCAGAGCCACGAATATAGCTGCACTTTTTAATCTTGTGTGTGGATTTATCAAGACATGTGAGAACTTGAGTAAACCGCGTATACATTTGTTTTTCCCATTTTGTTTCTCTCCATTTGACATTGGTGTCACGGTTGCCCATTGCCCCCAATTGGCTCCGCCCGTTTTGCGGCAACTGCGGCTCATTGACTTATTGGCTTCCCTCCTATTTAAGCTCAGTGCTCTCACCCACCCTTTGTCAGTCCGTCAACGAACCTCCGCACCCGCAAGACGTGTCTTTTGACTCTGAGTATCATGACAGTAACATGCACCTGGGGTGGTGACACTTCAAAGGACAGTGCCGTACAAACTAATGCCAGCTGCCGTTGATCACGAGGGGAAGAGAAATTAAATGGCAAAGCGATGCTACCAAGAGCAGTGTCATTTTAAAGCAGACTTGTTGTACAACATGGAAAGACTTTCAAGCATTTACAAGCACTTGCCCAAAAATTGAAGCACTTTTCAAACCTTGAAAAACATTATGCTGTTCTTGAACCATTTTGAGAATATGGAGGGTTTTGGTCTCTATTAAAAGGTAAAATTTTGTCCCAGATTGAAATATTCACTGCAAGTACTACTCGTTTTAGAAATCTGAGTTGGAGCACAAAGGAATAGCAGGTTTTTATTTTCGCCTGAATTTTTTTTTTGCCATTGATAGCTTGAGGCTTTATCTGGTACCTTGTCAAATTTGATCACATTCTAAAAAACTAAACATTGCCTTTTACACTTTTTTCCAAGGGTAGGTTTTGGCGTTTCCAAAAGGGGCCAATTGTAAACCTGTGCAAATTTGACACTGTGAAAGAGTTGTAAATGTTTGATTTCTGGAAAGAAGTCAAATCAATGACTGTGCACAATTGCATGTAATAATAGTGTGTAAAAGTTTTGGGAATTTCATTGGCTGACCAATGTGTCGATCATCATTTGAATCGGTTACGACTTGGCTGAAGATATTCAGACCTATTGGAGGCGATCTCTCTTTACCAAGCAGTCTCGATAGTCTTAAAATTAAAGCCTTCTAATGGGCAAGACAGTTGTGCGCCGAAGGTAAATACCTCGGTATCCTTGTTTGCAGAATTTTGTGACATTTTAACAGAATGACTTTGCTAGCACCTTGAAACTATTGTCCATGACAAAAAGAGCATTAACACTCTTAAGTAACTGCAGGAGGGAGACACATTTTAGGTTTTGTTGAATTTTTGAATAAAAATAAATCAAAATATCTTTTATAGCTCTTTGAGTCCTACTGTAGACGGGTATAGCCGTCAAAAATCCGTGGGGATTTTTAAAAGGGGATCTTTTGGGAATTACCAATAACCATACAAAAACACATTTCGAAAATATGTTTTTTTCTCACGTTATATACGAACAAATCCATTCCCGTTCCCGTGTGACTTTGTCACTCTTGAACACCAGTTGTGGTAATCAGACTGAGCCCCCCCCCCCCCTTTAGCGACCCCCCCACTCTATGATTTAACGTCCCCGCACATCCGCAGGCATCCACTCCAGCCAATTGCATTACAGGAATGAATAACCAGACCAATAAAAGTCATTTTGAGGAAAGGGGAAAACGTCGTACGTCTGGAATAGTCATCGGTATTTGGTGCCGAGGTACGTCAATGGAGGAGCGGCCGGGGGGCTTTTAGTGAAAGTTTTTTCGTTTTCCTTGGGGCGGAATGGTGATTGGTGGCCGTGATGTCATTTCATCTGTCTTGCGAGTGGCCACTTCATTAGGCTAATGGACGGGCTATGCTCCTGTTTAAGCTCAGTGCTGTCACCCACCCTTTGTCAGTCCGTCAACAAACCTCTGCACCCGCAAGACGTGTCTTTTGACTATGTCCGGTATCCTGCTTGTGTTTCCTGTCCGGTATCGATCCCGTCTATCTTCCCCTGTTTGATATCTCACTCCAGTCTCCAGTGTCTGGTATCGATCCCGTCTGTCTCGTCCTGTCTGACACTTTGCTACAATCTCCAGTATCGAGTATCATCCCAGTCTATCTCGTCCTGTTTAATATCAGACTCCAGTCTCCAGTGTCTGGTATCGATCTCGTCTGTCTCGCCCTGTCTGACACCTTGCTACAATCTCCAGTATCGAGTATCATCCCAGTCTATCTCGTCCTGTTTGATATCGGACTCCAGTCTCCAGTGTCTGGTATCGATCCTGTCTGTCCCGCCCTGTCTGACACCTTGCTACAATATCCAGTATCGGGTATCATCCCAGTCTATCTCGTCCTGTTTGATATCGAACTACAGTCTCCAGTGTCTGGTATCGATCTCGTCTGTCTCGCCCTGTCTGACACCTTGCTACAATCTCCAGTATCGAGTATCGTTCCCAGTCTATCTCGTCCTGTTTGATATCGGACTCCAGTCTCCAGTGTCTGGTATCGATCCTGTCTGTCCCGCCCTGTCTGACACCTTGCTACAATATCCAGTATCGGGTATCATCCCAGTCTATCTCGTCCTGTTTGATATCGAACTACAGTCTCCAGTGTCTGGTATTGATCCTGTCGGACTCACCCTGTTTGATACCTTGCAACAATCTCCAGTATCAGGTATCATCCCAGTCTATCTCGTCCTGTTTGATATTCGACTTCAGTCTCCAGTGTCTGGTATCGATCCTGTCTGTCTCGCCCTGTCTGACACCTTGCTACAATCTCCAGTATCGGGTATCGTTCCCGTCTATTTCGTCCTGTTTGATATTGGACTCCAGTATCCAGTGTCTGGTATCGATCCTGTCTGTCTTGCCCTGTCTGATACCTTGCTACAATCTCCGGTATCAGGTATCATCCCAGTCTATCTCGTCCTGTTTGATATCGAACTCCAGTCTCTAGTGTCTGGTATCGATCCTGTCTGTCTCGCCCTGTCTGATACCTTGCTTTAATCTCCAGTATCGGGTATCGTTCCCAGTCTATCTCGTCGGGTTTGATATCTAACTCCAGTCTCCAGTGTCTGGTATTGATCTTGTCTGTCTCACCCTGTCTGATAACTTGCAACACTCTCCAGTATCAGGTATCATCCCAGTCTATCTACTCCTGTTTGATATCGAACTCCAGTCTCCAGTGTCTGGTATCGATCCCGTCTGTCTCATCCTGTCTGATATCTGTCTCCAGTCTCCTGGATCTGATATCAGTCCTGTCTGTCCCGTCCTGTCCAGTATCGACCCCAATAAAAGTCTTTTTGAGGAAAGGGGGAAACGTCGTAGGTCTGGAAGAGTCATCGGGTATTTGGTGCAGAGGTACGTCAATGGAGGAGCGGCCGGGGGGCTTTTAGTGAAAGTTTTTTTCTTGATTCCCTTGGAGCGGAATGGTGATTGGTGGCCGTGATGTCATTTCATCCGTCTCGCGAGTGGCCACTTCATTAGGCTAATGGAAGGGACGGGCTACGCCGGCCAAAGTAGCCACGGTGGCTAACGCGGTTACGAAAACATAAGTGATTTTATTAGCCGTGCGTGCGCGTGAGAAGTTTTCTTTTCCGGCGTCCGCCCTGTCTTATGTTTCCGAACGACTTTGAGAAGAAACGTGAGGACGTTCCCTCTTTGATTTTGATCCGCGCAACTGTGATTGCACTAAAGGCAGAACAGTCCACATTTTTGGACGCTAATACCAGTCTACGGTATCGCCAGTTTGACCTAAACCATTGCAAATAATCTCCAAATCCCAACAGCTTTTTGGCTGTTATTTTCGTTAACAGCGTTAAAAGATCCATTCTAGCTAGCCTGCCATAGTCAACTATAGACGTTAAAGATCCATTCTAGCTGGGCTGCCATTGACGACTGTGTCACGGTTGTCATGGCGCCCAATCGGCCCCGCCCGTGTGGCGCCAGCTGCAGCATGTTGACGGATTGGCTTCCCCACTATTTAAACCCTGTCCTGTCAAACCCCTTTTGTCAATCCGTCTGCGAATTTTTACACGGAAAGCCCTTTTTTGACCCTGACTCACGCCTGTCCCGTTTTTGGCTCCTGTTTGTCTCCCGCGACGACCTGTTTTGATCTGGACCACGTCTGCTCTCCCATCCCGAATTACGATTCGTTTTTTATTCCGTCCACGTCTGCTCTCCGTCCCGGCTTACGACTCGTTTCTGACCCCAGCCGCGTTTTGCTCTCCCGGTCCCGGCTACCGACCAGTTTCCCGCCCCTGACGCTGCCTTCGCTCGCTACAGATCCACTTCTGTGTTTGGATCACAAGCCGAGGACGAGAGCGAACACTGGATCGTGGGCGCTGCCCCTTCCTCGTTCCTTCAATAAAACTTGTGGTAAACGTTACGCGAGTGGGTCCTGTTTCCGATCTGGTCCTGACAGACTGTAGATATCAAAGATCCACTCTAGCTAAGCTGCCATTGATAACTACAGATGTCAAAAATCCATTCTAGCTAGGCTGACATAGATGGCTATAGACGTCGAAGACCTAATCTAGCTATGTGCAATTGACGCCTATAGAAGTCAAAGCCGTTTTAGCAAGGCTGCCATTGATAGCCGAAGATGTGAATGATCCAATCTACCTAGGCTGCCATAGACGATTATAGACGTGAAAGATCCATTCTCGCTAGACTGCTATAGATGATTATTAACATAAAGATCCATTCTCGATAGGTTGCTATAAATGTGAAGAGCCCTTTTGGCTAAGCTGTTATAGACGACTATTGATGTTAAAGATCCATTGTAGCTGGGTTGCCATTGACAACTACAGATGTCAAAGATCCATTCTAGCTAGGCTGCCATTGACAACTACGCAAAACGTTCTTTTACGCACTGAAAGCTCATACGGGCACACGTGAACGCACCGCACCGCGAGTGAAGCTAATGAGTGAAGCTAATCTGCTATGGCCACTTGAATGACACGATTTTGGCGTCTGTGGGTTTTTGAAAAGAACCTAAAGCACGGAGTCGACGTTGACGTTGATTCGGCGGATAGACAGAGGAGGCCGATCCGCCTGCTTTCCGACATCGGCCATTGTTGACGCTGGCTAACATGGCGGCGCTCCTTGTATAGCGACCAACAGTCGGGGAAACTAAGTCCGGCGAAAATAACAACTTGAGACTCAGCGGGCGATCGGGTGATGCGATCAGCGGACGGTGCCGTAAGAGTAACGTGAAGTCTTCAAGATGCCGAGCAGAGATAAGGAACTCGAGGAAATTAAAAAGTCACTCGGCTTTTTAATGGATAAAATGGATATCGTCACCAGACAACAAGACACAATTTTGAGTTTAATGGCTGAAATCAAAGACCTTAAAAACGAAAACATTGAGAAAGAAAAGAGGATTATTGCACTAGAAGGGCGCGTAGCAGATCTGGAACAGTATACCAGGATAAATGACATCATTATCACCGGTCTGGACATCAAACCTCGGACCTATGCCAAGGCTGTGGCAAATACAAATATTGGAACAGATGCTGATGAGGATTCTGCTGAGCAACAGGTCATTGCTTTTATGAGTAAAAAAGGCATATCCATCAATGCTGAGGACATTGAAGCATGCCACCAATTAACAAGAGGTGACAACCGACCCAAAGCGACCATCGTAAGGTTTGTTAACAGAAAACGGAAACATGAAATCCTTAAGCAAGGAAAAAAACTAAAAGGGACTAATGTTTATTTAAATGAACACTTAAGCAAAAAAAACTCTGACATTGCAAGACAGGCTCGATTTTTGAGGAAAACGAACAAAATACAAGGAACATGGACTTCAAACTGCAGAGTATACATAAAGTTAAACGGCACCCCGGAACAAGCAAAAATATTATGGGTTCGAGAATTGCAGGAGCTGGACAGATTTGCCTGAAGAGTAACAATGGCATCCTGGACTGACAATATGGACACCTTTATTACAGATCACAATAAAAAAATCCATCATAATATATTAGGCCATGATTTACCGGAACTGAGCATTGTTAATCACACTGACTCCAATAATTCAAGATTAGATGACTTCGATCCTGACCACAAATTCATATCAGCTAGCTCAGACAATTGCAAATATTATACTGGAAATGAATACAATACCTTTGTTAAATCTGAAGACAAATTCTCAATAATACACTTTAACAGTAGAAGTATGTACACAAATTTTGATGACATCACTGAATACTTACAACAATTTGAGAACCCGTTTAGTGTTATTGCAGTTTCTGAAACGTGGTTCAGTGAGGGAAGGGGTGTAAATTTTGAATTAAACAACTATAATCTGAACTATGTAAATAGAACAAACAAAATAGGAGGTGGAGTAGCTATATATGTGCACAAAAGATTAAAATCGAAAATATTACAAAACATGTCATTTGTCATTGACGATTTACTTGAATGTATTACAATAGAAATTATAAATGAAAAAAGGAAAAATATTATAGTCAGTTGTGTGTATAGAACACCGGGCTCAAATCTGGAAACCTTCACAAACTGGGCTGAAAAAACATATTCAACAATAAGCGCCAAAACACTATTCATTTGTGGAGATTTCAACATCGATCTAATGAATCCAAACAAACATAAAAACATTGATGACTATATTAATATGATGTACAGTATGAGTTTGTACCCAACTATATTAAGGCCTAGTAGATTCACTTCACACAGTGCAACACTCATTGACAATATATTTACAAATAATATGGAATTTACAAACGTCAGCGGGTTAATGGTTTGTGATATTTCTGATCACCTACCAGTATTTACAGTGTATGATGAAAAGGTTACTAGACAAGAATCAATTAAGGATTATGTTTACAAACGAGTTAGAACTGAGGCGACTATTACATCACTGTATGATGACTTAGTTAAACAAAACTGGAATTATATATATGGTACAGATGATGTGGATTGTGCGTTTGACATATTTTTGGAAATATTCACCAACAAGTACAACAAAAATTGCCCAATGAGACAAATTAATATTAAGAATAAATCTGTAAACCATCCATGGATAACTAAGGGTTTACATAATGCTTGTAAGAAAAAAAACTACTTATATAGAAAATTTATTAAACTAAGAACTAAGGAAGCCGAAACCCGGTATAAAACGTATAAAAACAAATTGACAGGAATATTAAGAGCAAGCAAGAAATTATACTATACCAATTTATTACATCATAACAAAAGTAATATCAAAGGGATTTGGGATATATTAAATAGTATAATAAAAGGAAAGAATGTAAGCAATGCATATCCAAACTATTTTATTGATAAGAACAGTGAAAATTATAATTTAAATCAAGTTGTGGAGAATTTTAATAGTTATTTTGTAAATGTTGGACCAGAGCTCGCTGCAAATATCCCAGAGTGCAGTGGTAAACAATTTGAGTCACTGATAAAAATGAACTCCAAGACCATGTTTTTATCCGGGGTTACGGAATCAGAAATCTTAGACGTGGTTAACAACTGTAAAAACAAAACGTCTATGGATTGTTTTGACATCGATATGGTACTAATTAAGCAAATTATAAACAGCATTGTGAAACCATTGACCTACATCTGTAATCTATCATTTCTAACAGGCACATTTCCAAATCAAATGAAAATAGCAAAAGTTATACCAATATACAAAAATGGGAACAAGCACATTTTTACAAACTATAGACCGGTATCTCTGCTTCCTCAGTTCTCTAAAATATTAGAGAGACTTTACAATAATAGACTAGAACAATTTGTAGATAAACATAAATTGATTAATGAAAGTCAATATGGTTTTAGAGCAAACAGATCAGCAACAATGGCAATTATTGATGCAGTAGAAGAAATCACCCACAGTATGGAAAAGAAGAGATACGCAGTCGGGGTATTTATTGACTTAAAAAAAGCATTTGATACCATTAATCATAATATACTATTAAAAAAACTGGAAAGATATGGCATCAGGGGAGTGGCTTTGAAATGGATTCAAAGTTATTTGACGGGGAGGAAGCAATATGTAAAAATGGAAGAGTTTTCATCTGAATATTTGGACATCTGTTGTGGAGTACCACAGGGTTCTATCCTGGGACCAAAGCTATTTAATTTATATATTAACGATATTTTTAATGTTTCAAAACTATTGAAAATAGTAGTATTTGCAGACGACACTAACATTTTCTATTCAAATGATAACTATATGGATTTGGTAACCTGTATTAATCGTGAACTAATTAACCTAAAAGTATGGATGGATATAAATAAATTATCTTTAAATTTAAATAAAACCAAAGTAATATTCTTTGGTAATCGTAAGGCAAATCAAGATTTAGAAGTAAAAATGGATGGTGTCACGATAGACATTGTATCAGAAATTAAGTTTTTAGGGGTCATAATAGACAATAAATTAAGTTGGAAAACACACATCAGACACATACAAACAAAGGTATCTAAAAGCATTTCAATAATTAATAAAACCAAAGTTCTTTTACATTTTAATGCATTGTATTTATTATATTGTTCTCTAGTTCTGCCATATTTAACCTATGGTGCAGAAGTCTGGGGCAATAATTACAAAAGTTCACTACAGCCCCTTTTTATCCTTCAAAAACGTGCAATAAGAACCATACACAGGGTAGGATATCGGGATCATACCAATATTTTATTCATGCAGTCCAATTTATTGAAATTGGATGATTTAATAAAATTTTTCACTTCACAACTGTTATTTAAGGTCAACAAAAACATAGTGCCAGAAAACATACAAAGATTATTCACTCGGAAAGAGGGAAATTATAACTTGAGGGGCTGTGGTGAATTCAAAATCCCAAAGGTGAGAACCACCAGGAGAAGTATGTGTGTGTCTGTGTGTGGAGTCAGACTTTGGAATAATTTGCAAAATGAAATCAAACAATGTCCAAATATACATGTGTTCAAATTTAAATATAAAAAAGCATTACTGGCGAAATACAGAGATGAAGAAAATGGGATATGAGGGAGACTGGAAATACTGCACTTCAAACTATGGCTAACTTGTTGTTATTGTTCTATTATCACATCAGAACTGTTATAAGTATTGTGTTTATTTTTATTGATATTATCACTGGTGCCGCAGTGACATTATGCGCATTATGACGTTGAGGGATGGGTATTGCGAAGATTAGTGTATAAAGTATGTGATTATTGTAACTATTATAATTATTGATATCTGACCTATTTAATAAGTATATCCATGAGATTTTGTTGTATTGGACATAAGAGGAGCTATATATAAAATGTGTTTTATAGGGAAGATAAAGGGGTAGGAAAAATAAGCATCTGCTTCTGACTACCCCTTTTCGAACATGTGTGACATTATTTCGTTGTTGATTCATTGTTTTTGTCCTGTTTTTATTTTTATGTTCGAAATAAAGTTTTCATTCATTCATTCATTCATTCAAGATCCATTCTAGCTAGGCTGCCATTGACAACTACAGATGTCAAAGATCCATTCTAGCTAGGCTGACAGAGATGGCTATAGACGTCAAAGGTCTAATCTAGCTTGGTGCTATTGACCCCTATAGAGGTAAAAGCCGTTTTAGCAAGGCTGCCATTGACATCAAAGATCCATTCTAGCCGGACGGCTATAGACAACAATTGATGTTAAAGGTTCATTGTAGCTAGGCAGCCATTGACAATCCTAGGGATAAAGATCCATTATCGCTAGGCTGCGATTTACAACTATAGATGTCAAAGATCCATTCGAGATAGGCTGCTATCAATGTGAAAGATCCATTCTAGCTACTTTGCCGTACACGATTCTAAACATCAACAATCAATTCTAGCTAGGCTTTTAAGGACAGCTACAGATGTAAAATATTTGATTTAGTTAGGCTGTCATAGATTACTATCGATGTCAAAGAACGATTCTAGCTAGGCTGCCATTGATGACTAGAGATGTCAAAGATCCATTCTAGCTAGACTGACATAGATGGCTATTGACGTCAAATCTAGCTAGGTGCAATTGACGCCTATAGAAGTCAAAGACCCCTTCTAGCAATGCTGCCATTGACAGCCAAAGATGTAAATGATCCATTATACCTTGGCTGCTATTGACAGTTATAGGCGTGAAAGATCCATTCTAGCTAGGCTGCCATTGATGATTATAGACATCAAAGATCCATTCTAGCTAGGCGGCCAGAGATAGCTTTAGATTATAAGATCCCTTCTACTTAAGCTGCCATAGACAACAACTGATGTGAAAGGTCCATTGTGGCCATAGAGCTTTATAGACATCAAAGATCCATTCTAGCTAGACAGCCATAGAAGAATAGAACATAAGATCCATTTTAGCTAGGCTGCAATTGACAACTATAGATATCTAAGGTCTATCCTAGCGATGTTGCCATAGACAACTATAGACGTATAAGATTCATTCTGGCCAGGCTGCCATAAACACCTAAAGGCCAATTCTAGCTAGGCTGTCATTGACGTGAAAAATCCATTCTAGCTAGGTGGCCATAGATAGCTTTAGATTATAAGATCCCTTCTACGTAGGATGCCATAGACGACAACTGATGTGAAAGGTCCATTGTGGCTAGGCTGCCATAGAGCTTTATAGACATCAAAGGTCCATTCTAGCTAGGCTGCGATTGACAACTATAGAAATCAAAGGTCTATCCTAGCGATTTTGCCATAGACAACTTCAGACGTACAAGGCCAATTCTAAGTAGGCTGCCATTGACATGAAAGATCCATTCTAGCTACCCTGCCTTACACAATTCTTAACATGAACAATCCATTCTAGCTAAGCTTTTATAGACAGCTACAGATGGAAAATATTTGATTTAGGTAGGCTGTCATAGATTACTATTGATGTCAAAGATCCATTCTAGCTAGGCTGCCTATAGATATAAAAGATCAATTCCAGCTACCCTGCAATAGACTATTATAGATCTCAATGATCTATTCTATCTATGATCCAGTAAATGATTACAGACGCAAATATTCATTCCAGGTGGGCTGCCCCTTCTGAAATCCATTCTAGCTAGGCTGCCTAAAGATACAAAAGATCAATTCTAGCTACCCTGCAGCAGACTATTATAGATGTCAAAGATCTATTCTAGCTATGATCCAGTAGATGATTACAGACTCAAAGATTCATTCCAGTTGAGCTGCCCTTCTGAAATCCATTCTAGCTAGGCTGCCTATAGATATAAAAGATCAATTCTAGCTACCCTGCAGCAGACTATTATAGATGTCAAAGATCTATTCTAGCTATGATCCAGTAGATGATTACAGACGCAAATATTCATTCCAGGTGGGCTGCCCCTTCTAAAATCCATTCTAGCTAGGCTGCCTATAGATATAAAAGATCAATTCTAGCTACCCTGCAGCAGACTATTATAGATGTCACAGATCTATTCCAGCTATGATCCAGTAAATGATTACAGGCTCAAATATTCATTCCAGGTGGGCTGCCCTTCTGAAATCCATTCTAGCTAGGCTGCCTATAGATATAAAAGATCAATTCTAGCTACCCCGCAGCAGACTATTATAGATGTCAAATATCTATTCTAGCTATGATCCAGTAGATGATTACAGACGCAAATATTCATTCCAGTTGAGCTTCCCTTCTGAAATCCATTCTAGCTAGGCTGCCAATAGATATAAAAGATCAATTATAGCTACCCTGCAGTAGACTATTACAGATGTCAAAGATCAATTCTAGCTACCCTGCAGTAGACTATTATAGGTATATTCTATTCTATTCTATTCTATTCTACAGATGTCAAAGATCTATTCTAGCTATGATCCAGTAGTTGATTACAGACGCAAATATTCATTCAAGGTGGGCTGCCCTTCTGAAATCCATTCTAGCTAGGCTGCCTATAGATATAAAAGATCAATTCTAGCTACCCTGCAGCAGACTATTATAGATGTCAAATATCTATTCTAGCTATGATCCAGTAGATGATTACAGACTCAAATATTCATTCCAGTTGGGCTGCCCTTCTGAAATCCATTCTAGCTAGGCTGCCTATAGATATAAAAGATCAATTATAGCTACCCTGCAGTAGACTATTACAGATGTCAAAGATCTATTCCAGCTATGATCCAGTAGATGATTACAGACTCAAAGATCTATTCTAGCTATGATCCAGTAAATGATTACAGACGCAAATATTCATTCCAGGTGGGCTGCCCTTCTAAAATCCATTCTAGCTAGCCTACCTATAGATATAAAAGATCAATTCTAGCTACCCTGCAGCAGACTACTATAGATGTCAAACATCTATTCTAGCTATGATCCAGTAGATGATTACAGACTCAAATATTCATTCCAGGTGGGATGCCCCTTCTAAAATCCATTCTAGCTAGGCTGCCTATACAAATAAAAGATCAATTCTAGCTACCCTGCAGCAGACTATTATAGATGTCAAAGATCTATTCTAGCTATGATCCAGTAGATGATTACAGACTCAAATATTCATTCCAGGTGGGCTTCCCTTCTGAAATCCATTCCAGCTAAGCTGCCAAGAGATATAAAAGATCAATTCTAGCTACCCTGCAGTAGACTATTATAGATGTCAAAGATCTATTCCAGCTATGTTACAGTAGATGATTACAGACTCAAAGATTCATTTCAGGTTTACTGCCCTTCTGAAATCCATTTTAGCTAGGCTGCCTAAAGATACAAAAGATCAATTCTAGCTACCCTGCAGCAGACTATTATAGATGTCAAAGATCTATTCTAGCTATGATCCAGTAGATGATTACAGACTCAAAGATTCATTCCAGTTGAGCTGCCCTTCTGAAATCCATTCTAGCTAGGCTGCCTATAGATATAAAAGATCAATTCTAGCTACCCCGCAGCAGACTATTATAGATGTCAAATATCTATTCTAGCTATGATCCAGTAGATGATTACAGACGCAAATATTCATTCCAGTTGAGCTTCCCTTCTGAAATCCATTCTAGCTAGGCTGCCAATAGATATAAAAGATCAATTCTAGCTACCCTCTAGTAGACTATTATAGATGTCAAAGATCAATTCTAGCTACCCTGCAGTAGACTATTATAGGTATATTCTATTCTATTCTATTCTATTCTATAGATGTCAAAGATCTATTCTAGCTATGATCCAGTAGTTGATTACAGACGCAAATATTCATTCAAGGTGGGCTGCCCTTCTGAAATCCATTCTAGCTAGGCTGCCTATAGATATAAAAGATCAATTCTAGCTACCCTGCATCAGACTATTATAGAAGTCAAAGATCTATTCTAGCTATGATCCAGTAGATGATTACAGACTCAAATATTCATTCCAGGTGGGCTTCCCTTCTGAAATCCATTCTAGCTAAGCTGCCAAGAGATATAAAAGATCAATTCTATCTACCCTGCAGCCGACTATTATAGATGTCAAAGATCTATTCTAGCTATGATCCAGTAGATGATTACAGACTCAAATATTCATTCCTGGTGGGCTGCCCTTCTGAAATCCATTCTAGCTAGGCTGCCTATAGATATAAAAGTTCAATTCTAGCTACCCTTCAGCAGACTATTATAGATGTCAAAGATCTATTCTAGCTATGATCCAGTAGATGATTACAGACTCAAATATTCATTCCAGGTGGGCTGCCCCTTCTAAAATCCATTCTAGCTAGGCTGCCTATAGATATAAAAGATCAATTCTAGCTACCCTGCAGCAGACTATTATAGATGTCACAGATCTATTCCAGCTATGATCCAGTAAATGATTACAGGCTCAAATATTCATTCCAGGTGGGCTGCCCTTCTGAAATCCATTCTAGCTACCCTGCAGCAGACTACTATACCTGTAGATGTCAAAGATCTATTCTAGCTATGATCCAGTAGATGATTACAGACTCAAAGATCTATTCTAGCTATGATCCAGTAGATGATTACAGACTCAAAGATTCATTCCAGGTGGGCTTTCCTTCTGATATCCATTCTAGCTAGGGTGCCACAGGCGGCTATAAATGTCAAAAAACAGGCAAGCAGTGAACGGGTTAACAGTAACAAAAAATAATCTATGGACATCCATTTTCAGACCCGGTCGGTGTCACTCAGACCGAGAGCGGAACACTAAGTGTTTACGACGGCAAGGACGGGCGTCCATAAATAGCGCCGGCTCTTTTACAGGCTAAGGGGCCTGAGGGCCCGTCAAGGTTTACCACAAGCACGAGTCTTTAAAGGGACAGCGTGTATATGTAATAACACCTAGTGAGAATAAAAATCGTTGATTCGAAAAAAAAAAAAAGATATTTATTTCAGTTACCTGTGAACGAAATATAAAAGCTTCTTTAAAAAAATACTCAAGGGTACAGATATTTGAATTTATTTGACATTAGATCACCTAGAGGGGGCTGACATTATTGTTGGCCATCTTGCTGTCCAGGATAGCCCCACCCCAAAAAAATTGTCCTTTTTCTTCTCATTTTTGTTTATTGCTTTTTCCCTTTTCCCTGTTTTTTCTTTCTCCTTTGTTTTTTCTTTTTCTCTCTTTTCTTTTATTTCCTTTCTTTGTTCTGGCTTTTTTCACCATTCTCTTGTTTCAGTTTCCTTTTTTATTCTATGTTTTTTATTTTTCCATTATAATTTCCATTTTTTTTCTTCCTCTAGTTTTTCCTGTATTTTACTTTCCCTTTTTATGCCTCCTTTTTTTCTCTTTCTCTCTCTCTCTTTTCCTCCCACACACATTTTCTTTTCTCTTTTCTTCATAATTTGGTTGATTTCACTTTTTTCTTTTCTCTAGTTTTTTCCTGTATTTTACTTTCCCTTTTTATGCCTCCTCTTTTTTCTCTTTCTCTCTCTTCTTTCTCCCACACACATTTTCTTTTTTTTTTCTTCATATTTTTCTTGATTTTACTTTTTTCTTTTCTTTTTTCTTGCTCTGAAAAGAAAAAAGTAGCGGCTTAGTCACTTTGAGTCTTTGTATTTTCTATTCTCCTTTGTGCTTTGTAGGTCTTGTTTTTGGTTGAGTTACACCATTCAATGATGTCTAGTGGTTAAATATAACACACTGTCCCTTTAAAAAAGCCTCTTTAAGTGCGCTATTTACTTAAAGGAAGCCGGGCGTGCGGCTCCTTAACTACTTTTTTGTGTACTTAACAAATAAAACCAACGTACAGTCTAGTGAATCCAACCATGTAATATATTTCCTCCAAAACACACAATAATCCCAACAGATAAAAAAAAAAAAAAAAATCCGCCTAAAAGTATTTCTGCTTCATTTGATGTTCCATGTTGTATTGCGTCTGTTTAGCCCCATTCTTTCCATTTAAAAGTAAACTGATTTCCAAATATGGCCGCCTTTGACGTATCTTTTTACTTATCTTTGGAAAAATGTGTAAAATACAATTTTTTGTTTAGTTAGTTGTCATTATTCAGATAGTAATCAAATTTGACATAGGAACAGGTAAGGCTTCAAGCTATTGTCCCAGCTGTTTTCCAGATAAGATGCCCATGCTACATTTATCTGCAGCCATGTGATTGCAAAAAAAAAAAAAAAATCTAATTCACTTACAGTGATTATTTCAGTTTGGGACATAACTTTGGAGTCAAACATTTACAACTCTTTCACAATGTCAAAAAAAAATCTATCAAGTAAAATACAGGTTTGCAGAGGTTTAGCGTTGTAAACTGGTCGTCTCCACATTTGGAAACGCCAAAAGCTACCCTTAGAAAAATGTGTAAAATACAATGTTTTGTTTAGTTAGTTGTTGTTTTTCAGATAGTAATCAAATTTGACATAGGAACAGGTAAGGTTTCAAGCTATTGTCCCAGCTGTTTTCCAGATAAGATGCCCATGCTACATTTATCTGCAGCCATGTGATTGCAAAAAAAAAGACATCTAATTCACTTACAGTGATTATTTCAGTTTGGGACATAACTTTAGAGTCAAACATTTACAACTCTTTCACAATATCCCCCCCAAAAAATCGATCAAGCAAAATACAGGTTTGCAGAGGTGGTAAAATGTTGTAAACTGTTGTAAATGTTTTGTTTAGTTAGTTGTTGTTTTTCAGATAGTAATCAAACTTGACATAGGAACAGGTAAGGAGGTTTCAAGCTATTGTCCCGGCTGTTTTCCAGATAAGATGCTCATGCTACATTTATCTGCAGGCATGTGATTGCAAAAATAAAAAAACATCTAATCAAAAAATGCACTTACAGTGATTATTTCAGTTTGGGACATAACTTTAGAGTCAAACATTTACAACTCTTTCACAATGTCAAAAAAAAAATCTATCACGTAAAATACAGGTTTGCAGAGGTTTAGTGTTGTAAACTGGTCGTCTCCACATTTGGACACGCCAAAACCTACCCTTAGAAAAATGTGTAAAATACAATATTTAGTTTTTCAGATTGTGATCAAATTTGACAAGGTACCAGATAAGGCTTTAAGCTATTATCTAATCTGTTTTTTTTAGCTAAGATGCCCATGCTATACTCATCTGCTGGCAAAAAAAAATCAGGCGAAAATAAAAACCTTCTATTTCTGTGTGTTCCAACTACGATTACTTGATGTTAGTAGCACTTGCAGTGATTATTGGGAGAAAATTTCAGAGTCTTACCTTTCAAAAGAGATAACAAATTTCCATATTCAATAGTCAATAACAGTATTTACCGTAAATTCTGGACTATAGAGCGCACCTGATTATAAGCCGTATCCACCACTTTTTAGGTGATTTGCCATGGGTGCGACTTACACAAGCCGCACCCATGTATAAGCCGCGTGCGCCTGCATCAAAACTCACAACACAATCACAAGTTTAACCCAGAACAGGCTATAAGTTCTACGCTTGCAACTACATAGATAGTACACAATCCTAGAACCACAGTCGGCATCATGAATGGAAAATGATACCCGGAATTAAAGTATGATGCAGACTTGTAAAGTCCGGGTCCCGTTGAAAGTAATCCAAGGAAACAAAATGAATATTTCCAAAGTTAAGGGTGGGGAAAAATATATATCTACTATTGTCCGCTGCGACAACAGACAGATCGACCGGTAACTCAGCTTTACCCCACTTCCCATCAGCCCGCGTTTGCTCCGCCCCTTCGTTTTGATTCCCTCGTAGAACACATAACAGAATAAATCTCTAAAATAAATACATTACGAAAATATACAGTTGCAAATACATATTATACATGGTTACACATATTTACGAAGAAAGACGGTACACCGAGAGAGTTTTCAAAGCTTTCATAATAATAATATAACTTTTCATCCCAAAACGTGCCTTATAGTCCGGAATTTACGGTAATCTACTTTGGGTCTGTCTTCCATTGGGATTTTCGGCACAACGACATTGCTGTGATGTGTTCGTGGACCGGCTACTTTCACGTTGATAATTTGATTTAACAGACTCGTTTCGATAGAAATCGTGATCGACACGTCCGGGTTATATAACTTAACGCGGCTACGTGAATACATTATCACCCGTAGTTGTTTGCTAATTATGCGGCGCAGCGTTTCATTTGCATAAACGCTAACACATTGCACCCGTTTAACTTCTTTTTATGGGGCGTTGCATTGTAGTTAACACCTTTTATTAACGGTGTTTGTTCTTTGGGTTTCGAAGATTGTCAGGACAGGTCGAGATTGGGGAGTTAAAACCAATTTTGCTTTGATAGGAAAACAATTGAAGGTTATGTGAAGGTTATCGCTTTTATCACTTTTCCTGGAGGCGGAGCTTACAGGGCTCCATGCCCTTACAAAATACAAAATAATCTTACACTATATTTTTTCTTTCAAACGTGTTTATTCATGTAGTTTCACATGTTATATTGTACATGTGTTTCGTTATATCCTATATATTGCTAGTTATCATTTTGTTGTGAGATAATGAGTTGCTCGACATGAATGAGGTTTATTATAAAAAAGGTTCAAAAATGAAAATACATGTCATGTCCTGCACGGCTGTCGTGGCGCCCAGCTGGCCCCGCCCCTTGACACCGGCTGAGACGCATTGGACTGATTGCTCTTGGAGTACTTAAGTGCTCCTTTCGTTGAAACCCTGTTCATGCCCGTTTGATCTGAGTAATGCCTAGTTTGTAATTTTGATTGCCTTTGAACCTGTTTGGTTTTGTTTTTGGTCCGTTTGTGTGTTGGACAACTTTTCTTTCCTAATTAAAGTGACGGATCGTCTACGCATATGAGTTCCGACTTCCTACTTCCCGGTCCGTTTCGTGACAATACATGCAAATATAATTAAGTAGAATTCAAATTATGAATTCATTTTCTGCATTCAATTATTGTTGGTAATATACTGATTAAAGGGATAACCACAATCCTGTCTTTTTTCATTTTCTCCTTTTATACTTCCTTTTTTTCTTAACTTCTTTATACAACATCATAATTCGTAATATAATGCATCAAAGCAAGTGAGCCGTTTGAGAGCCGGCTCTCTTTAATGAGTTGAGCCGAAAAAGCCGGTTCTCTAAAAAGAGACGGACTTCCTTTCACTACACAACTACCACATGAAATCCGATGTTGAATGATGCATTATGGGAAATCCCCAGGCGGCAGACACATGCGCACAATAGCATCAAACCGCTTGCTTCGTTTGCCACGAAAAAAAATGATACAGAGATAGAGGCTACCGCGGCGAACTCATCATTGAAAAATTTGCGTTTTTCCGTACAGATTTTCTTGTACGTCTTACATGTCTTCAAATGCATAATAAACGTACTTTGTACGACAAAAACCTACAGGTTGACAGGTATGTTACTGTTGTTAGCGCCAAGTTACGACCAATGTTGCCTTTGGTATTGGAGTACTGCGGAGTTTATTACTTTTACTCATTACTCCCCCCAGAGGAGGAGATTGCTGTTATGTTAGCACAGAATTATTAGAGAAAAACGATGCTTTAGCGGAGGCAAGAGCTACTTTATATTTCTGCAAGCTGTCACACCAGGACAGTCGGAAGACCTCCAGCTTTGTAGTGCGCCATTTTCGTTCAAGTTTTCTGCAACCTTGTTTGAGTGACCTGGTTTCTTCAGTAGACCAAGGTGTATGCTTCTTAGGTCGAAATGTATGCCTTAGGGGCGCCACAGAATCAAGAACATTAACCAAAGCAGGATTAAAGTTGTTTGTAAGTGAGTCAACAGACCCAGTGTACGAAAGGAAGGCTGCAGTTACCATAGGTAATAGTTCTTTTAAAGCTAATGCCGTTGTAGGGCGGATATTGTGACTGCTCAAGCCTAAATTTTCTTTATCACAGTCAACATTAAACAGCACCTCACACTTAACAAGATAGTGATCAGAGATGGCATTAGGTAACAACTAGAGAAACTGAGGATATAATTAGCAGGGCTAGCTACACCCATACAGTCTTCTGACATATTCACAGATCTAACCAAAATCGTCCAGTTTACTTGACTCGAGTCCACACCGTCTGTACCATTAAATTGTAAATGGAGTCTCCCCATACACCAGTGCTGATCTGAAAGCTTATAAAAGTCTGGATGCTTAGCAGTTTGTAGCTGGTTGGGATCACTGGCTGACAACTCCAAAGGTAAGATACTAACGTTAGCTGTGTATGCTAATGTGTTTTATACAGGGTGAAATCAAATCTTAAATCGACTGTAACCAAATATGCTTAAATGTTTTATCATTGTTACTTTAGCTACAGTAGCTACATTGAGTGTATTTGGCGTGACACATTGTGGCTAATTTCTCCTTCCCTGGAGAATCTTACGCCCCTTCACGCAAACGCGGATTTTTGTTTTGTTTTGCCAATCAATAATTCTTAATAAACACATGTCGCTAGTATGCTAGTATCACTTTTATTCATTAATCCCCTTCAGAGGCTTGCTGTTTTGTTAGCATGCTAGCGCCAATTTACAACCACTGTCACTATGTTAGTTAAGGAATTGGAATTTGTGGAGGTTATTGTTATTACTCGTTACTCCCTTCGAGGGGGGAGCTGACTACTCTGTTAAATGTTAGCATTAACTTACGACCAATGTTGCCGTGTTAGTAGAACTATAGAAGTAATTTGTGGACGTTAACACTTTTACTCGTTACTCCCCTCAGGAGGCGGAGCATGCAGTCATGTTAGCAAGTTAGCGCTGAACTACATTTGATGTCATCATGCTAGTAAAAGAATTAAAGACATTTGTGGAGGTTATCATTTTTAGTCGTTACTCCCTTCCGAAAAGGAGTTAAGGTCGTCTTAAATTTAAGCCATAAATTGCAAAAAAGGTTGATAAAACTATAAACATACTTTGTGAGGTTATCATTTTACTCGTTACTCCCCTCCGAGGGGGTGGAGGGTTACTATTATGTTAAATGTTAGCATTATCTTACAACCAATGTTGCAGTGTTAGTAGAACTATAGAAGTAATTTGTGGAAGTTAACACTTTTACTCGTTACTCCCCCCAAGGGGCGAAGCATGCAGTCATGTTAGCAAGTTAGCGCTGAATTACAACTGATGTCACTATGCTAGTAAAACAATAAAAGACATTGGTGGAGGTTATCATTTTTACTCGTTACTCCTGTCCGAAAGGGAGTTTAAGTCGTCTTAAATTTAAGCAATAAATTGCAAAAATGTTTGGTTAAACTATGGACATACTTTGTGAGGTTATTGTTTTTACTCGTTACTCCCCTCCGAGGAGGTGGAGGGTTACTATTATGTTAAATGTTAGCATTATCTTACGACCAATGTTGCCGTGTTAGTAGAACTATGGAAGTAATTTGTGGAAGTTAACACTTTTACTCGTTACTCCCCCCAAGAGGCGAAGCATGCAGTCATGTTAGCAAGTTAGCGCTGAATTACAACTGATGTCACCATGCTAGTAAAACAATAAAAGACATTGGTGGAGGTTATCATTTTTACTCGTTACTCCTGTCCGAAAGGGAGTTTAAGTCGTCTTAAATTTAAGCAATAAATTGCAAAAAAAGTTGGTAAAACGATGCACATACTTTGTGAGGTTATCATTTTTACTCGTTACTCCCCTCCGAGGGGGTGGAGGGTTACTATTATGTTAAATGTTAGCATTATCTTACGACCAATGTTGCCCTGTTAGTAGAACTATAGAAATAATTAGTGGAAGTTAACACTTATACTCGTTACTCCCCCCAGGAGGCGGAGCATGCAGTCATGTTAGCAAGTTAGCGCTGAATTACAACTGATGTCACCATGCTAGTAAAACAATAAAAGACATTTGTGGAGGTTATCATTTTTACTCGTTACTCCCTTCCGTAAAGGAGTTTAAGTCGTCTTAAATTTAAGCAATAAATTGCAAAAAAAGTTGGTAAAACTATGGACATACTTTGTGAGGTTATCATTTTTACTCGTTACTCCCCTCCGAGGAGGTGGAGGGTTACTATTATGTTAAATGTTAGCATTATCTTACGACCAATGTTGCCGTGTTAGTAGAACTATGGAAGTAATTTGTGGAAGTTAACACTTTTACTCGTTACTCCCCCCAAGAGGCGAAGCATGCAGTCATGTTAGCAAGTTAGCGCTGAATTACAACTGATGTCGCCATGCTAGTAAAACAATAAAAGACATTGGTGGAGGTTATCATTTTTACTCGTTACTCCTGTCCGAAAGGGAGTTTAAGTCGTCTTAAATTTAAGCAATAAATTGCAAAAAAAGTTGGTAAAACGATGCACATACTTTGTGAGGTTATCATTTTTACTCGTTACTCCCCTCCGAGGGGGTGGAGGGTTACTATTATGTTAAATGTTAGCATTATCTTACGACCAATGTTGCCGTGTTAGTAGAACTATGGAAGTAATTTGTGGAAGTTAACACTTTTACTCGTTACTCCCCCCAAGAGGCGAAGCATGCAGTCATGTTAGCAAGTTAGCGCTGAACTACATTTGATGTCACCATGCTAGTAAAATAATTAAAGACATTTGTGGAGGTTATCATTTTTAGTCGTTACTCCCTTCCGAAAAGGAGTTAAGGTCGTCTTAAATTTAAGCAATAAATTGCAAAAAAGGTTGATAAAACTATAAACATACTTTGTGAGGTTATCATTTTACTCGTTACTCCCCTCCGAGGGGGTGGGTGGTTACTATTATGTTAAATGTTAGCATTATCTTACGACCAATGTTGCCGTGTTAGTAGAACTATAAAAGTAATTTGTGGAAGTTAACACTTTTACTCGTTACTCCCCCCAGGAGGCGCAGCATGCAGTCATGTGAGCAAGTTAGAGCTGAATTACATTTGATGTCACCATGCTAGTAAAATAATTAAAGACATTTGTGGAGGTTATCATTTTTAGTCGTTACTCCCTTCCGAAAAGGAGTTAAGGTCGTCTTAAATTTAAGCAATAAATTGCAAAAAAGGTTGATAAAACTATAAACATACTTTGTGAGGTTATCATTTTACTCGTTACTCCCCTCCGAGGGGGTGGGTGGTTACTATTATGTTAAATGTTAGCATTATCTTACGACCAATGTTGCCGTGTTAGTAGAACTATAAAAGTAATTTGTGGAAGTTAACACTTTTACTCGTTACTCCCCCCAGGAGGCGCAGCATGCAGTCATGTGAGCAAGTTAGAGCTGAATTACAACTGATATCACCATGCTAGTAAAACAATTGAAGACATTTGTGAAAGTTATCATTTTTACTCGTCACTCCCTTCCGAAAGGAGGTTTAAGTCGTCTTAAATCCAAGCAATAAATTGCAAAAAAGGTTGGTTAAACTATGGACATACTTTGTGAGGTTATCATTTTTACTCGTTACTCCCCTCTGAGGGGGTGGAGGGTTACTATTATGTTAAATGTTAGCATTATCTTACAACCAATGTTGCAGTGTTAGTAGAACTATAGAAGTAATTTGTGGAAGTTAACACTTTTACTCGTTACTCCCCCCAAGGGGCGAAGCATGCAGTCATGTTAGCAAGTTAGCGCTGAATTACAACTGATGTCACTATGCTAGTAAAACAATAAAAGACATTGGTGGAGGTTATCATTTTTACTCGTTACTCCTGTCCGAAAGGGAGTTTAAGTCGTCTTAAATTTAAGCAATAAATTGCAAAAATGTTTGGTTAAACTATGGACATACTTTGTGAGGTTATTGTTTTTACTCGTTACTCCCCTCCGAGGGACAAGGGGTTACTATTATATTAAATGTTAGCATTATCTTACGACCAATGTTTCCATGTTAGTAGAACTATAGAAGTAAATAGTGGAAGTTAACACTTTTACTCGTTACTCCCCCCAAGAGGCGGAGCATGCAGTCATGTTAGCGGCAAATTACAACTGATGTCACCATGCTAGTAAAACAATAAAAGACATTTGTGGAGGTTATCATTTTTACTCGTTACTCCCTTCCGAAAGGGAGTTATGGTCGTCTTAAATTCAAGCAATAAATTGCAACCAAGGTTGGTAAACTATTGACATACTATGTGGAGGTTATCGCTTTTACTCGTTACTCCCCCCGACCCCAGAGAAAACGCTTGCTCTTATGTTTGCATGTTAGCGCCCTGTTACAAGAAATGTCGCCATGTTAAGAAAACTATTAAAACACAATATAGAGGTTATCAGTTTTACTCGTTCCTCCCCCTACAGCGTTACTGCAGTCTCTGCCTTCTAAAAAACAAAATTCAAGCTAGCAAATTCCACCAGTTGTTGCCTGAAAAAAAAGAGAAAGGCAATTAATAGAGAGACACAAATAACTAGGCAGCGCTTGTGTCCTATTTCTGCCACTTTCTCCAAACAATGGAGGATGGTTTGAAATCACCACCCGGTGAGCGGAGCACCGACAAATTTAGAACAAAAATCAGTCGCTGAGCAAAGGGGGAGTAGGAAAAACATGAAAATTGCACCGTTTGGGGGGCTCAATTGCAGTTTTTTGTTAGTTCTTTGTCTTTTTAATCACGGTGCGCTAGCTTTTTACACTGCTTGGTGTCAATGAATCAGGATGCAGAAGGCAATAGAAAATCAGGGAGGTATCACTCTGATTTTTTCTCAATAAATTTTGGCAATGTTAAGCATTTCTATATAAGTATTGAAACGGGTAAATGTATCAAGTATATTAATCTCTCTCTCTGTCTCTCTCTCTTTCTTTTCCACCCGTTTTCTCCCACTCTGTCTCTGTCTCTTTCACTTTCTGTGTCACTCTTTTTCTCTTCCTTTGTTGCTCTTTGTCTCTTTCTCTCTCTGTGTCTTTTTAACTTATTTTGCTCTAACTTCCTTTTTTCCTTTTCTCTTTCTCTCTTCATACCCTTCGCGCTTTCTTTTTTCTTTTCTCTCCTTCTGTCTTTCTATTTCTCTTTGGATTTCTCTCTTCCTCTCCTCTTCTTTTTCCCCTCTCTCACAATTATCTTTTGTTCTCCACGCTCTCTCCCTCTCTCTCTTTTTCATCCTTTTCCCTCCCTTCTTCTCTTATTTCTTTATCTCTCTTTTTGTTTCTCTTTAATCTACTAGTCCGGCCCCCAACAGAATGTTTGTTCTATCGTGTGGCCCCCGAGTTGAAATGAGTTTGACACCCCTAGTCCAACCCTATTTTGGTCATCCTGGAAGGGAGATGACCTCATGTGCGGACCCTTCTCAAGGTTTCTTCATTTTCCTCATGTTGGGGTTTTTAAGATTTATTTGTAAAACAAGAACAGTCCTGGTCCAGGTTAAAGAATGACACCGTTTCATAAAACGAAAAGCACTAAGACCATAACATGTCAGGACCAGAACAGGAAACAGAACCCACTCGCGTAACGTTTTATTGGGGAGAAGGGAAAGGAGCGCACACTCGATCCGGAGATCATTGGTCGCGGGGATTGGTTGCTCAGCCGCGGAAGTGGGACTTCCGTGGTGAGCGATGGGGGTGTCGGGAACGGAAAAAGTCAAAAACCAGGAGAGGCGAGTAGCCGTGGTCGAGATCAAACAGATCGTAGCGGGAGAAAAACAAGAGCGAAAGCAAAGGACAGGCGAAAAAAGGGCTTGCCGTGTAAAAACGGATATTCGCAGACAGACCGACAAAAGGGGACTGTCAGGACAGAGTTTAAATACTGACAGGGAGTCAATCTGTCAACAATCTTCAGCTGGGGCCCACGGGCGGAGCCAATTGGGCGCAATGGCAACCGTGACGGAAGCTGGCGCCACACGGCAGGGGCCAATTGGGCGCCATGGCAACCTTGACATACCAATGACTTTAAAATTGCTAGGTACGCTACGGCTTAAGCATCCATGAGTTATTCCGCCAATAATGCATTGCGTGTGATGTCATGTGTGGGAATCTAGTGGTGAACATGGCAAAGGGCATGATAACTCAGGAAATCGCATACATGTCACATTTAGTTGGAAACAATCTCACAAAATAATTTTACCCAAAAATGTTGTCAGTCTTGACTCGGCCAAGGCTCGAACTTGTGACCTCCTAGTCTCGGGGCGGGTGACCAACCCTAACAACACCGTGCTGGTCTCTGAGGCCACTTTACATGACACACAGGGCCCGCCGCAATTTAAAGAAAACTCGGGTTTTTTATGTGCCCCTGATGGCCGTGAAAATACGGTACTTGCACTATTTTCATGCTACACTAACAAAAACCCAGGGACAAGCATGAAGTCACTCGGATGGAAATTCAGTTTTTGCTGCATTATCTCCCTCAAAGTTTTTTTTTTTTAGAGCAGCCACGCGACAGAAGTCAGCGGCGATGAGGGATGCTCGCTTTTGCTTGGCTGGCGATCTGGGGCGGGCGAGGATGTTGTGTCGGGGGGGAATCTTAGGGTGGCGGGTGGTGGTTCGCCAGAGGACACAATTTCCAGTACCTGTTGACTTAGATGGATCCGAGGCAAAGGAAGCGGCCTAATGGACTGATGGGATGGCGCAGATGGTTCCGAGCCCACAAAACAAAACGGCCCGACGAGCCAAGATGCCGGATTGGACCTAATGAATACTGAGCGGGGTGAGAACGTCAGGACCAGAACGGAGACAGGACCCACTTGCGTGTGTTTCTCTTAGTTTTACTGGGAAGAAGGGAAAGGATAGTACACACGATCCGTAGATCGCTAGTTGCGGGGAACAGGTTGCTCAGACGCGGACGTGGTATGTCCGTGGCGAGCGATGGCGGTGTTGAGAGTGGGAAAAACAGATCAGTAGCCGGGACGGGGGAGCAAAAATCGTGATCGAAAACAAAAAAGGGGTCGGCGCCGGGAAACACGGGAATCAGAACAGGACAGAGTCAGGGTCGAAAGGCTTGCCTAGCGGAAGTTGAGGTTCGCAGACGGACTGACAACCGCATCATTAATCATGACAGAGAAAGGGAACAGAATATATATTTTTTTCGGTCTCAAAATATACAGAGCCGTGTGAAATAAGAACTCATACACAGTGACCAAAAAAAGACTGGGCAAATTTAAAGTCAAAAATACAACATTATCATCAGATGGAACATAATAACTGCATACCACTAGACATATTAAGAGAGGCTAATCCAACATAATCAATAAGAATGTAATAGCAACTACATAAAAAGGCTAAGCAAACATCAACATAAGAAGGAACAGAGTAACTGCAGAAGCCTGGCTGCCTACAAGTTGCTGATATTACGTCATTAAATGTCATCAGAAAAGACAAAGTAACTATATAAAACTCAACTAAGAATCGCTCATCCAAATCATTTCAAATGACATAGTAACCACATAAGCCCTGTCAGAACTAAGAGTGGACAGTATACCATCATTCAACTTCATCAGAAGTGACATAGTAACTGTATAAAACCAAACTAGGAAAAGCTAATCCAAATAATAACAAGTGACATAGTAACACCATGATAACTGTCTGAACTAAGAGTGGACAGTATTCCATCATTCAACTTCATCAGAAGTGACATAGTAACTATATAAAACTAAACTAAGAATAGCTCCTCTAAATAATAACAAGTGACATAGTAACGCCATGATAACTGTCCGAACTAAGAGTGGACAGTATTCCATCATTCAACTTCTTCAAAAGTGACATAGTAACTATATAAAACCAAACTAGGAATAGCTAATCCAAATAATTACAAGTGACATAGTAACTCCATGATAACTGTCTGAACTAAGAGTGGACAGTATTCCATCATTCAACTTCATCGGAAGTGACACAGTAACTATATAAAACCAAACTAGGAATAGCTAATCCAAATAATAACAAGTGACATAGTAACACCATGATAACTGTCTGAAATAAGAGTGGACAGTATTCCATCATTCAACTTCATCAGAAGTGACATAGTAACTATATAAAACCAAATTAGGAATAGCTAATCCAAATAATAACAAGTGACATAGTATTTATATAAAACCAAACTAGGAATAGCTAATCCAAATTATTACAAGTGACATAGTAACGCCATGATAACTGTCTGAAATAAGAGTGAACAGTATTACGTAATAAAATATCATTCAAAGAAACATTAAAAGGAACAACAATAGGAATGGGTGGCACGGAAGCTGAGTGGTCAGCGCGTCCACGGCACAGTTCTGAGGTCATGGGTTCAAATCCAGCTACCAGCCTCCCTGTGTGGAGTTTGCATTTTCTCCCTATGTGGACATCTGAGCCCTTTCGTGTTACCTGTGGTGTTCCGCAGGGTTCAGTGCTTGGCCCCCTTCTTTTCAGCATCTACATGCTTCCATTAGGTGATATTATTTGCAATATCAGTTTTCATTGCTACGCAGATGACACTCAACTATATCTTCCGTTGGAGGAATCTGCCACACTAAATTGTGGAAATTCGGAGGCCTGCCTCACTGAGATAAAAGAGTGGATGTCACTCAATTTCTTGCGTCTTAACTCTGAAAAGACCGAAATGTTAGTTATTGGTCCATCTCAATGCCGTGACTTACTCTCAAAAACTGCTGTGAACATCGACAAATGTCACATCACACAGAGTGACTCACTTAAAAATATAGGTGTTATATTTGACCCCGATCTGTCCTTTCAAACACACGTGAAGAATATTGCGAGAACCGCTTTCTTCCATCTTCGCAACATTGCTAAAATTCGTCCTATACTGTCTCAGTCGGATGCGGAGATTTTAATTCACGCGTTTGTTACTTCCCGTCTCCATTACTGTAATGCACTACTCTCCGGTCTCCCAAAGTCCAGAATCAAAAGTCTTCAGCTGGTACAAAATGCTGCAGCGAGGTTTTTAACTAAGACAAGAAAAGTTTGATCACATTACCCCGATTTTAGCTAACCTGCATTGGCTCCCTGTTAGCCTAAAATGTGATTTCAAGGTTCTCTTAGTATTATACAAAATCATACATGAACTTGCTCCCTCATATCTTTCAGATCTGATTTCCCCCTATGTTCCGGTCCGAAGCTTTCGTTCTGAGAGCGCCGGTCTTCTGGTGATCCCAAGAGCCAAGAAGAGATCCGGACGTTCGAGAGCGTTCTGTATTTGGGCCCCGGTGCTGTGGAATGCTCTTCCCCCTGAGATTCAATCTGGAACCTCAGTGGAACTGTTTAAATCTAAGCTTAAAACACACTTCTACTCTATAGCATATGAATAACCTATACGTTTCATGGACAATATTTCGTTTTTATTTGTGATTGCAACATCCTTTGCTGTCTGGTAACATGTGTGGTCCCTTCTCAAGGTTTCTTCATTTTCCTCATGTTGAGGTTTTTTGAGTTTTTCCTTGCCCTCATGTTGGTTCCAGATCAGGGGATGGTGTCATAATAGTCTGAAAAAATAGTCTGTGTAATACCCAGTGAAGCCCTTTGAGACTCTTTGTGATTAAGGGCTAAACAAATAAAAATGACTTGACTCGACTGCGCGTCATACACAAATAAATACAGTAGCTATTTGAAGTTCACTATTATCAAAAAAATCAAGGAGCCCAAGGTTCATAACAAGAAAAGACGCAAAGGCGAGCGCTACTTGTAAGCTGCTGGAGACGGTCGCTAAAGACGCCGGCGGAAAAATCGATCGGCGCAATCGATTTGTTGAAGAGGAGTGGGCGGATCACAGAGAGACCACGCGCTAACGGCTAACGGCTAGCGTCCGTATCTCGACCAAACAGGCGGCCGCATGCAATGAAATCCCACTTGACTTGACTTTGGAATGCTCCCGGCCATCTTTGCTTTTGAACCATGTTTTTCTCGACAAACGCGGAAATAATTGAGGAGTGAAGGCTTGGTTGCGATCTTTGCATATAAACTGCAATCCTTTTTTAAAAACGTCGGTTTGAATAAAGAAGTAAATGATAAAAACAATAATCAATAATAGATAAATAAGGTATTTTTTTGGATTAAAATAAAAAATACAATGAATACAAAAACTAAAACTAAAACATTTAAATAAAAAAATAATAAATCGTAAAAAAATACAAGTTAAAAATTTAAAATCCAAACAAACAACAAAAAAGATCAAATATGAAGCAACAAAAGGGAAAATTAAAAGCTAAATGAAGAATTAAAAAATCTACCATAAAATAAAGAATAAAAAGTTACATCAAATTAAGAATAAAAAATATATACTAAAATAAAATGAATAGAAATTTAAAATAAAGAGTAAAAAAAAGAATACAACTTGAAAAGTTCATAATTAAAATAAACAATAAAAATGTACGTCAAATAAAGAGTTAAAAAAATATAATAAAATAAAATAAAATTTAAATAAGAATATAGAGTAAAAATTAAAATACTTCAACTTTAAAGGGTCAAAGTTAAAACAAAGAATAAAAAGTTACATTAAATTAGGAGTTAAAAAAATACAATGAAAAAAAAAATTAAAAGAATACAACTTTAATAGTTCATGGTTAAAATAAAGGATAAAGATAATCAAATTAAGATTGAAAAAAATAAAATAAAATAAAATACAAATTAAATAAGAATAAAGAGTACCAATTAAATTAATACAACTTTAAAGGCTCAAAATTAAAATAAAGAATAAAAAGTTACATCAAATTAGGAGTTAAAAAATACAACAAAATAAAATCAAAATAAAAAAATAAAGAGTAATAATTAAAAGAATATAGCTTTAAAAGTTCAAAATTAAGATAAAGAATAAAAACTTACATCAAATTAAGAATAAAGCAATTACAAATAATTAATAAAAACATTTTTAAAAAAAAGAGTAAAAGTTAAAAGAATACAACTTTTAAAGTTCAGAATTTAAATAAACGATACAAAATTTAATTTGATTCAAAATTAAAAAATGTTGTCCGTAAAAATGCAAAATTGTTCTCTAATAACGCGTTTTTTTGGGGCTGTGTCCTTGTAAAACTGTTTTTTTTAACTATTATTTTTATGATATTTCACTAGAGTTTATGTAAAAGTAAAAAAGGACTGATATTTTTTTCGTCACATTATTTTTTTTAAATCAGCAAAAAAAAAAAAAAATCCTCTCTGATGGGGACAAAATGTTTTCTTTTTTACAATAGATTTTAAATTCATATTTTAAGAAACAAAATCGACATAATAGTATCATTATATTTCCCAAAATCAAATGTATAAATGAAGTAAAAACCCCCAAAACCACAAATAGTCAAGCTATGCTCTTTTTAAATGACACTTCAGATCCAAAGCCGGTTTTATTGCTTCAAGTGTCTCACTCTGAATATAATCTTTTTCGCGAGGTAGAATCAAATGCTAATGCTAATCTCGAGATATAAAAATCTTAATTTTAGAAACGGTGCAAGCTAACACAAACATCAACCTGTGCTAACATTAGCGGCTAGCTAGGATCTGTTGTTGACGACAAAAAGATCCCCGTCATTGTTATGTTTTTTCGGCTTTTTTTACCCAAAATGCAAGCTGGCCAGATTAGCGAGTTTACCCGCTCGGACGAATTAATTTCTGTAGACGCAAAATAAAACAACGCTCCCCGAAGAATTCCGAAGGAAATGAAAAATACTTTCGGCAGTTTCTATCTTCAAGGGAATAAAAGAACAATGCTCGGGAAGCAAATTGAAAATCAAATAAATGTGATGAGCGATGGGAAGTAATTCATTTTTCTATTTCATGAAGTCAATGAGAGAAAAGCGGGGAAGGGGAAGTGTCGGCGTGGCCCCGACATTTGAGGAAGGAGTGTGAGTGGCAGGTGACGCTAGCCTAGCATGACATTTACAGAACGAGCGTCACTTTTCGCAGAATCTCACGCCGCAGTCGAGCGTTCACGAGGAAGTTGACGTATTATGTCGCTCGGTTTATTCTGTTTATTTTCTCTCATATTTTCTTATTTTGGTCAAGTCGGATTTATTTGTATACAGTGAGACCTCGGTTATCGCTGTTAATGGTTATTTATTTATTTTTTTAATTATTATTTTTTAGACCCGGTTAATGGGGACCAAAACCACCCGCTAAAAGTGAAAATCTGCGAAGTAGCGACGCCCCTTCAAAAAAAAAAAAAAAAAATATATATCTCATCTCATTATCTGCACCGCTTATCCTTATTAGGGTCGCAGGGGGTCTGGAGCCCATCCCAGGAATCTTCGGGCAGTGGGCAGGGGACACCCTGAACTGGTTGCCAGCCAATCGCACCATGGCAACCGTGACACACACGGGCGCAGCCAGTTGGGCACCATGGCAACCGTGACACACACGGGCGCAGCCAATTGGGCACCAAGGCAACCGTGACACACACGGGCGCGGCCAATTGGGCACCAAGGCAACCGTGATACACACGGGCGGGGCCAATCGGGCACCAAGGCAACCGTGACACACACGAGCGAGGCCAATTGGGCACCATGGCAACCGTGACACACACGGGCGCGGCCAATTGGGCACCAAGGCAACCGTGACACACGGGCGGGGCCAATTGGGCGCCATGGTCACCGTGACACACACGGGCGGGGCCAATTGGGCGCCATGGCAACCGTGACACACACGGGCGGGGCCAATTGGGCACCAAGGCAACCGTGACACACACGGGCGCAGCCAAGTGGGCACCATGGCAACTGTGACACACACGGGCGGGGCCAATTGGGCACCATGGCAACCGTGTCAAACACGGGCGGGGCCAATTGGGCACCAAGGCAACCGTGACACACACGGGCGAGGCCAATCGGGCACCAAGGCAACCGTGACACACACGGGCGCGGCCAAGTGGGCACCATGGCAACTGTGACACACACGGGCGGGGCCAATTGGGCACCATGGCAACCGTGACACACACGGGCGCGGCCAATCGGGCACCAAGGCAACCGTGACACACACGGCGGGGCTAATTGGGCACCATGGCAACCGTGACACACACGGGCGGGGCCAATTGGGCACCAAGGCAACCGTGACACACACGGGCGCGGCCAATTGGGCACCATGGCCACCGTGACACACACAGGCGCGGCCAATTTGGCACCAAGGCAACCGTGACACACACGGGCGGGGCTAATTGGGCACCATGGCCACCGTGACACACGGGCGGGGCTAATTGGGCACCATGGCAACCGTGACACACATGGGTGCGGCCAATTGGGCACCATGGCAACCGTGACACACACAGGCGGGGCCAATTGGGCACCATGGCCAACGTGACACACACGGGTGGGGCCAATTGGGCACCGAGGCAACCGTGACACATACTGGCACGGCCAATTGGGCAGCAAGGCAACCGTGACACACACGGGCGCGGGCCAATTGGGCACCATGGCCAACGTGACACACACGGGTGGGGCCAATTGGGCACCGAGGCAACCGTGACACATACTGGCACGGCCAATTGGGCAGCAAGGCCACCGTGACACACACGGGCGCGGGCCAATTGGGCACCATGGTCAACGTGACACACACGGGCGGGGCCAATTGGGTACCAAGGCAACCGTGACACACACGGGCGGGGCCAATTGGGCACTAAGGCAACCGTGACACAAACGGGCGCAGCCAATTGGGCACCAAGGCAACCGTGACACACACGGGCGGGGCCAATTGGGCACCATGGCAACCGTAACACACGGGCGGGGCTAATCGGGTACCATGGCAATCGTGACACACACGGGCGCGGCTAATTAGGCACCAAGGCAACCATGACACACACGGGCGGGGCCAATTGGGCGCCATGGCAAACATGACATAAACATACAAAATATAGCCCTCAGGCAACTTAAATTCAGCCTACAATTGTTCGTAAGTAGTGCAGCTTCTCTATATACATTCCATATATAATTGAGGTTGCGCATCGTGATGGGCGTGGGCTCCCCTAGTACAATCTTTTCACCCCAATTTGTCGACTGAAATATCTCGCCGCTATCGAACTCATCACAACTGGCTCGCTTTGGAATAAGAATGAGAATTAAAGAGGGGGAAAAAGTCTTTGTCAGTCGTATCAGAGACATCAAAGGCGTTTTCTTTGTTGGCGAGATGCAAGCGCGGAGATGTTCTGCTTATTTTATTTCCCAAATTAAAAGGTTTGTTTAAAAAAAATCGTCTTATCTGGACTTTATTTTAATCTTTTTCCGTTTTCATGCGGCTTACACGCTTTTGCCTTTTACGATTTCTGCGCGGCCGTGATAAGATTGCGGGGGGGAAGATTAGAGCGTCAATAGCTTAATATTTGTATTTTTTGAAATCAGTAATTAGCAGGTTTGTTCAATCTGAATAACGGAATGATTTAAACAAAGGTTTTTAACTTTAAAACGAGAATGAAAAAACAAAATGGACTACCGGCGCTTCCCCTTTCCAACTTCTAATTGTTTCATCTCAAGCTAGTTAGCTAGTGTTAATGATGTATCCCGCGATCCATTATCACAGGGGTAGGGAGAAGGCATTTTTGTCGGGCCTGGTGGTTTGTTTTTGCCGTTATGTCCAGCAAAAAGAGAACTGCACTCGTGCCGCCGCGATCCATTATCCCCAATCCCATATTGCTGTCAGCAGCGGCCGGCAATGTCGTTCTGGCCCGCTTGAATGATGTGCTCGGTTGTGGCTGCGATCCATTATCCCAATTTACTTTTACTGAAAGCATGGGTTATCATAGCATTTCTATATTTTGGTTTGGGTCGCTGCCTAAGCTTGCCTAAAACAAACTGCACTGTTTTGGCGGCGATCTGTTATCCCCGTTTGACTTTTGCTGAGAGAAGGGAACTAAGAGAGGAAACTAGTGTCCTGCGTGGACAGCAGCTCTTTAATTTCCCTTATATTACCACCTAAAATGAACAACAACTGTGTGCACATGGTCCATTATCCCAAGTTGACTATTGCTGTTAGCGGGTAGTCAGAACAGATTTTTGTCAGGCCTGGCAGCTCCTTTTTGCCTCCTGTCCACCACAAAGTGAGCTGCACTGGTGGGGGCACGATCTATTATCCCTGATCGACTATTGCCGAGCGCATGGGTCAGCAGACCCATGCTTTTATTTTCCAGTTAGGGCCACTGAACGTCCTATTCTGGCCTTACTTAAAATTAAGTGCACTGTTTTGGCCACAATATATTATCCCAGGTCGACTATTCCTTAGAGTGGGGACTGAGAAAGCAAATATGTATCATGCGTGGATTTTTTCCCCCTTCTTCCCATCTATCATGAACAGAACCAGTGCAGTCGTGATCCATTATCCCCTATCAACTATTGCTGAGAGCTTGGGCCAGCAGACATCTTTTATTTTCCGGTTCGGGCCACTGAACGTGCCATTCTGGCCTACCTAAAATGAATTGCACTGTTTTGGCCACAATACATTATCCCAGGTTGACTATTCTTCAGAGTGGGGACTGAGAAAGCAAATATGTATCATGCGTGGCTTTTTTCCCCCTTCTTCCCGTCTATCATGAACAGAACCAGTGCAGTCGTGATCCATTATCCCCTATTAACTATTGCTGAGAGCAGGGGCTGGCAGAGCCCTTTTTTCAGTTTGGGGCACTGACACATGCCATTGTGGTCCGCCTAGAAATAACTTGTTTTTGGTGGCAATCCATGATCCCCAGTTGGCTAGTTGGAGTTTATTTCCCCCTGTTTTTCCTGCTTAGAATGAACAGCACCCATGGGGTTGTGTTGCATTATCCTTGGTTCACTTTTGCTTCAAGTGTGGGCTGGCAGAGCACATATTAAAGCTCCAGTGTGTAATATTTGACCACTAGATGTCACTGTTGTCTACTTCACAGGTCTTCGCATACCACCCGGGGTTCTAGTCCACATCCACCGCAATAAACGAGGGATGAAGTATAAGAATATTATGAAAAAGCACACTAGTAGGCTGTAAACCATTATGAGCAATATTAAAATAATAATAATAATTTTTCAATGTTTCAGATAAAATGTGAGGAATCAATAAATATGACTTTTTCCCTTTTAAAAATTGCATGACAAAAAATAAAGAACTCTCTCACAATAGAGAAATAAAAACAGAGAAAATGTGCAGTCCCTTCTCAAGGTTTCTTCATTTTCCTCAAGTTTTTGAGTTTTTCCTTGCCCTCATGTAGGTTTTAGGTCAGGGGATGGTGTAATAGGTTTCTTCATTTACCTCATGTCTAGGTTTTTGAGTTTTCCCTTGCCCTCATGTAGGTTTTAGATCGGGGGATGGTGTATTATGTTTCTTCATTTACCTTATGTCTAGGTTTTTGAGTTTTCCCTTGCCCTCATGTAGGTTTTAGATCTGGGGATGTTGAATAGGTTTCTTCCATTCCTTCATGTTGAGGTTTTGAGTTTTTCCTTGCCCTCATGTAGGTTTTAGATCAATGGATGGTTTAATAGGTTTCTTTATTTTCCTCATGAAGAGGTTTTTGAGTTTTTCCTTGCCCTCATGTAGGTTTTAGATTAGGGGATGGTGTAATAGGTTTCTCCATTTACCTCATGTCTAGGTTTTTGAGTTTTTCCTTGCCCTCATGTAGGTTTTAGATCAGGGGATGGTTTAATAGGTTTCTTTATTTTCCTCATGTAGAGGTTTTTGAGTTTTTCCTTGCCCTCATGTTGGTTTTAGATCTGGGGATGGTTGAATAGGTTTCTTCTATTCCCTCATGTTGAGGTTTTGAGTTTTTCCTTGCCCTCATGTAGGATTTAGATCTGGGGTTGGTTGGTGCCATAGGTTTCTTCATTTACCTCATGTCTAGGTTTTTGAGTTTTTCCTTGCCCTCATGTAGGTTTTAGATCGGGGGATGGTGTATTATGTTTCTTCATTTACCTTATGTCTAGGTTTTTGAGTTTTCCCTTGCCCTCATGTAGGTTTTAGATCTGGGGATGTTGAATAGGTTTCTTCCATTCCTTCATGTTGAGGTTTTGAGTTTTTCCTTGCCCTCATGTAGGTTTTAGATCAATGGATGGTTTAATAGGTTTCTTTATTTTCCTCATGAAGAGGTTTTTGAGTTTTTCCTTGCCCTCATGTAGGTTTTAGATTAGGGGATGGTGTAATAGGTTTCTCCATTTACCTCATGTCTAGGTTTTTGAGTTTTTCCTTGCCCTCATGTAGGTTTTAGATCAGGGGATGGTTTAATAGGTTTCTTTATTTTCCTCATGTAGAGGTTTTTGAGTTTTTCCTTGCCCTCATGTTGGTTTTAGATCTGGGGATGGTTGAATAGGTTTCTTCTATTCCCTCATGTTGAGGTTTTGAGTTTTTCCTTGCCCTCATGTAGGATTTAGATCTGGGGTTGGTTGGTGCCATAGGTTTCTTCATTTACCTCATGTCTAGGTTTTTGAGTTTTTCCTTGCCCTCATGTAGGTTTTAGATCGGGGGATGGTGTATTATGTTTCTTCATTTACCTTATGTCTAGGTTTTTGAGTTTTCCCTTGCCCTCATGTAGGTTTTAGATCTGGGGATGTTGAATAGGTTTCTTCCATTCCTTCATGTTGAGGTTTTGAGTTTTTCCTTGCCCTCATGTAGGTTTTAGATCAATGGATGGTTTAATAGGTTTCTTTATTTTCCTCATGAAGAGGTTTTTGAGTTTTTCCTTGCCCTCATGTAGGTTTTAGATTAGGGGATGGTGTAATAGGTTTCTCCATTTACCTCATGTCTAGGTTTTTGAGTTTTTCCTTGCCCTCATGTAGGTTTTAGATCAGGGGATGGTTTAATAGGTTTCTTTATTTTCCTCATGTAGAGGTTTTTGAGTTTTTCCTTGCCCTCATGTTGGTTTTAGATCTGGGGATGGTTGAATAGGTTTCTTCTATTCCCTCATGTTGAGGTTTTGAGTTTTTCCTTGCCCTCATGTAGGATTTAGATCTGGGGTTGGTTGGTGCCATAGGTTTCTTCATTTACCTCATGTCTAGGTTTTTGAGTTTTTCCTTGCCCTTGTGTAGGTTTTAGATATGGGGATGGTGTAATAGGGTTCTCCATTTACCTCACGTCAAGATTTTTGAGTTTTTCCTTGCGCTCATGTAGGTTTTAGATCTGGGGATGGTGTAATAGGTTTCTCCATTTACCCCATGTTGAGGTTTTTGAGTTTTTCCATGCCCTTGTCTAGGTTTTAGATCAGGGGATGGTGTAATAGGTTTCTTCATTTACCTCATGTCTAGGTTTTTGAGTTTTCCCTTGCCCTCATGTAGGTTTTAGATCGGGGGATGGTGTATTATGTTTCTTCATTTACCTTATGTCTAGGTTTTTGAGTTTTCCCTTGCCCTCATGTAGGTTTTAGATCTGGGGATGTTGAATAGGTTTCTTCCATTCCTTCAAGTTGAGGTTTTGAGTTTTTCCTTGCCCTCATGTAGGTTTTAGATCAATGGATGGTTTAATAGGTTTCTTCATTTTCCTCATGTAGAGGTTTTTGAGTATTTCCTTGCCCTCATGTAGGTTTTAGATTAGGGGATGGTGTAATAGGTTTCTAAATTTACCTCATGTCTAGGTTGTTGAGTTTTTCCTTGCGCTCATGTCGGTTTTAGATCTGGGGATGGTTGAATAGGTTTCTTCTATTCCTCATGTTGAGGTTTTGAGTTTTTCCTTGCCCTCATGTAGGTTTTAGATCAAGGGATGGTTTAATAGGTATCTTCATTTTCCTCATGTAGAGGTTTTTGAGTTTTTCCTTGCCATCATGTAGGTTTTAGATCAAGGGATGGTTTAATAGGTATCTTCATTTTCCTCATGTAGAGGTTTTCGAGTTTTTCCTTGCCCTCATGTAGGTTTTAGATCAGGGGATGGTGTAATAGGTTTCTTCATTTACCTCATGTCTAGGTTTTTGAGTTTTACCTTGCCCTCATGTAGGTTTTTAGATCTGGGGATGGTGTACTAGGTTTCTACATTTACCTGATGTCTAGGTTTTTGAGTTTTTCCTTGCCCTCATGTAGGTTTTAGATCTGGGGATGGTGTAATAGGTTTCTCCATTTACCCCATGTTGAGGTTTTTGAGTTTTTCCATGCCCTTGTCTAGGTTTTAGATCAGGGGATGGTGTAATAGGTTTCTTCATTTACCTTATGTCTAGGTTTTTGAGTTTTTCCTTGTCCTCATGTAGGTTTTAGATCAGGGGATGGTGTAATTGTTTTTTTCATTTGCCTCATGTCTAGGTTTTTGAGTTTTTCCTTGCCCTCATGTAGGTTTTAGATCTGGCGATGGTTGAATAGGTTTCTTCCATTCCCTCATGTTGAGGTTTTGAGTTTTTCCTTGCCCTTATGTAGGTTTTAGATCGGGGGATGGTGTAATAGGTTTCTTCATTTAGCTCATGTCTAGGTTTTTGAGTTTTTCCTTGCCCTTGTGTAGGTTTTAGATATGGGGATGGTGTAAAAGGGTTCTCCATTTACCTCACGTCAAGATTTTTGAGTTTTTCCTTGCGCTCATGTAGGTTTTAGATCTGGGGATGGTGTAATAGGTTTCTCCATTTACCCCATGTTGAGGTTTTTGAGTTTTTCCATGCCCTTGTCTAGGTTTTAGATCAGGGGATGGTGTAATAGGTTTCTTCATTTACCTTATGTCTAGGTTTTTGAGTTTTTCCTTGCGCTCATGTAGGTTTTAGATCTGGGGATGGTCTAATAGGTTTCTTCCATTCCTTCATGTCGAGGTTTTGAGTTTTTCCTTGCCCTCATGTAGGTTTTAGATCAATGGATGGTTTGATAGGTTTCTTTATTTTCCTCATGAAGAGGTTTTTGAGTTTTTCCTTGCCCTCATGTAGGTTTTAGATTAGGGGATGGTGTAATAGGTTTCTACATTTACCTCATGTCTAGGTTGTTGAGTTTTTCCTTGCGCTCATGTCGGTTTTAGATCTGGGGATGGTTGAATAGGTTTCTTCTATTCCTCATGTTGAGGTTTTGAGTTTTTCCTTGCCCTCATGTAGGTTTTAGATCAAGGGATGGTTTAATAGGTATCTTCATTTTCCTCATGTAGAGGTTTTTGAGTTTTTCCTTGCCATCATGTAGGTTTTAGATCAAGGGATGGTTTAATAGGTATCTTCATTTTCCTCATGTAGAGGTTTTCGAGTTTTTCCTTGCGCTCATGTAGGTTTTAGATCTGGGGATGGTGTAATAGGTTTCTCCATTTACCCCATGTTGAGGTTTTTGAGTTTTTCCATGCCCTTGTCTAGGTTTTAGATCAGGGGATGGTGTAATAGGTTTCTTCATTTACCTCATGTCTAGGTTTTTGAGTTTTTCCTTGCCCTCATGTAGGTTTGAGATCAGGGGATGGTGTCATAACAGTCTGCAGTCTGCAATAGTCTGTGGACTGTGCAGCCCTTTGGGACTCCTTGTGATTAATGGCATAACAAATAAACATGACTTGACTAGAATATATTTTCTGAGGCAGTCCTGTATTATACAGTGCTCTGCCCAAAGGCACGCGGGGACCGTCGTTTGAGTAGAGTGAAGAGTGAGAGTATTCAGCGAGATTAAAGGTGAAGCTCCATGTTGACACAGAGCAAAGCAAAAGACAGGAAAAAAAAAGGAAAAGAGAACATCAAATGGAAAAGAATTGCAGAGGGTTGGGCCCAGGGTCACTGACGAGATTTTTTTTCCCCCAGAAGGAAAAAGAAGGCGAGAAAATAGGCCTGAAATTCCCCCGGCTGTCTGTTGATAGAGTCGGGAGGTGTGCTTGGCGTGTGCTTAGCATGCTCTTAGCGTGTGCCATAAATGATCGGTTGCCGGGGAGACCGTGACACATCGAGAACTACTGAACCACGTTACTCCATTACAGCAGTACCTCTTGATTCGGGAACCTATAAACACGAGGATTTTGATACAGTAATCCCTCGCAGTTTCGATTGTGTGTTGTATTCTGCATTCTGATTGGCTAAACCGGAGGTGGGCAACGATTTTGAGTCAGGGGCTGAATTGGGTTAAAAAAATGTGGCCAAGGGCCCGATCCTGGACATGTCATATTTTTTTATTTATGAATAAATAGAATATGCGGACATCTCCGTGTTATATTTCTTTTGTATTTGCTTTTAATTTGATTAATTGAATTAGTTTTGTAAAGTTTAATTTTATTTTGAAGGAACAAGTCCAAAAACAATTTTGTACCAAATTAATCAATCCAGGTTCTTTGATTCCTACAAGAAAGATCAATTTCATCTTTTCCCATGATACTCAAAGAGGTCACTTCTTATTTTTAATCCAACACTTTTTTGATGAACCGCCCAAAGAAAATCACAAATAATTGCATAAAATGACGGAAAAAACGACAAAAAACTGACGAATTATGACAAAATAGATTTTTTTTTTAAATTACAAGAAAACTAGAAAAACGATCCTCCAAAAAATGAACCTAAAGAAAACCAAAAAATGACAGAAAAAAAAGAAATAAAGACAAAAATGACTGTAAATGACAAGAAAAAGAGAGCAAACCGACCCAAAAACCTGACATCAAATGCCCAAAAAAAAGGCGAGAAAATTACCCCAAAACGGACAAAAATTCCCCTAAACTGACATAAAACAACCCACAAAATTCCCAATTTTTTTTACCAAACTTAAAGGGCGAGCATCTTCAATTTCTGCAAAAAATAAATTCATTATTTTCCCTTGATACTCGAAGATGTGACTCTACATTTTTAATACCCCCCCAAAAATAATCACAAATACTTGCAAAAAATGACGGAACTAACAACAAGGCATTGAGAAATGATTAAAAAATATACCAAAAAATTACAAAAAAAACCCAAAAAACACACTTTCAAAAACACATGACAAAATGATGAAAAACAACAAAAATTGGAAACAAAAATGACCGTAAATGAAAAAAATTGACAGCAAACAAACCCCAAAAACTGACATAAAATGACAAAAGACGAAAAATGTACTTAAAAAACAGCAAACAACAAAAAACTACAAAATTGTCCGCAAATTATTTAAACACCACATTAAAGTGTTTAATTCCATAAGGATAAAATCCCCAAATATTAAAAAAAAAAAAATTATTACAAACTGAACAAAAAAACCCCAACGGAAATGACCCCTCCAAAAATGACCCAAAAAAATCACCAAAACCCCCCACAAAAAATGACAAAAAATAAAAACTTACAGTAAATATCAAAAATAATAACAAAATACCCCAAACACCGACACACAAAAAAGTACTCGAAAAATGACTCAAAAATTGAGATTCTTTTTTTTTTTTGGACAGCAAACTGACCCGAACAACTGACACTAAATGACCAAAATAAAAAACCTTGGAAAAACGTACTCAAAAAATGAAAAAAAAATGCCTTTTACTATTTGTTTTAATTTTCTAGAAAATCAGCCGCAAATGGTTTAAAAACCAGGAGAAACACTTTGTTACCTGAAGAATAAAATTCCCAATATATTTTTTTATCAAATTTAATTTGTGACGCACCAGTCAGCACGCCCAAGGGGGGTGGCCGATGCCCCGACGTGTCAAAAAGATGGAAGACTGAAAAAAAAAAGAGAGACAGATGGGGGATCAGATCGGAGAACGGGAGATGGGAGGCTCGACAAGACTAATTAGACTAATTCGACAATAATTCGGCAAAATTCGATTGAATTCACTTAATAGAAAATTTAAGACATTAAATCTGCCAGTCTCTTGTCAAGATTTTTCCCTGAAATTAAGAAAAGAGCATACATTGTTAGGAGAATAAAGTTTGTGTTTGGTTAATGGAGTCAGATATCTCATTCGAACAATTTGGTAAACGCTACATTTGTAAATATAGTTTTTTTCCCCTAACACTCCTAAAGTTTCCAATCCCACAAATATAAATAGCGCTCCAAAGAGAGCAGAGAGAGAAAATGGGCGCAGGGGGAGGAACGAACAAAAATGGCCGGTGACTGGATTCGAGACGGCAGGCTGGAAAATGTCACCGAGCGTCTTTAATGAAGGGCCTGCCGGGAACCGAACGCCGATCAATTATTTAAAAACTTTCATTTAGACACCCCCCCCCGCCCGAAAAATCGGTGCTTGCTGCGACCATGTGAGGAGAAACCGGGGAAAGGTCAACCGTGTGTTGGGAGCGCTTCATTAACCTCCCGGCGCCTCCCCGCCCCGGTTATTTCTGTCCCGACGCACCCGGCGGAGGGGAAGATATGAAAAACCGCTCGCTCTTCTTATCCGGGGGCCCGAGGCGCTTCCGGAAACAGGTGCCGTTTGCCAGACCGGAGTCGAGCTGAAATCCCCGGGCCTGAGGACCGCTCCACTTTTCCAAAGGTTTTCTCTTATCAAATCCGGTAAGGTCTTTCCGGAAAGCCTCGGGTAAATCTCAACTGCGAACCTGAACATAACATTTTAAGAGTGAAACACCTTTCCCTAAATCAAAGGTGTGAAACAGGCGGCCCGCGAGCAAAATCAGGACCGCTAAGGGATTAAATCCGGCCCGCGAGACAACACTCAGAGAAGCGCAAGAGTAAAACAAGCTGCAGGTTGAAATATGTCAACTTGATGTTGCCAAAGCCAGGTGCCTCTCACAAAGACACTGTACTTGTCTCTCTCTCTCTCTCTCTCTCTCTCTCTCTCTCTCTCTCTCTCTCTCTCTCTCTCTCTCTCTCTCTCTCTCTCTCTCTCTCTCTCTCTCTCTCTCTCTCTCTCTCTCTCTCTCTCTCTCTCACACCTTTTCCAGAAATACTACTGCAGAAATACTACAAAAATACTAATCAAATGTATTTGTAGACAGAAAATGACAGATAATACTGAAAAATACAAACTACAGTAATTCTACAAAAATACAACATAAATACTACAAAAATACTACTGCAGAAATACAACGAAATACTAAAACAGTGATTTTACAAAAACATGACAGAAATAATACAAAAATACAGCTCCAGAAATACTACTGCAGGAATATCATAAAAATACTAATAAATGTATTTGTAAATAGAAAAATGAAAAATACTACTATAGAAAATACTAAAAAGAAACCAACTATAGTATTTGCACAAAAATACTGCAGAAATATCATAAAAATATCAATCAAACGTATTTGTAAATTAAAAAATGACAAAAATACTACTATAGAAAATACTAAAAAGAAACCAACTATAGTATTTGTACAAAAATACTGCAGAAATATCATAAAAATACCAATCAAACATATTTGTAAATTAAAAAATGACAAAAATACTACTATAGAAAATACTAAAAAGAAACCAACTATAGTATTTGCACAGAAATACTGCAGAAATATCATAAAAATACCAATCAAAAATATCTGTAAATAAAAGATGACAGAAAATACTACTATAAAAAACACCGAAAAGAAACCAACTATAGTATTTGTACAAAAATACTGCAGAAATATCATAAAAATACAATCAAACGTATTTGTAAATTAAAAAATGACAAAAATACTACTATAGAAAATACTAAAAAGAAACCAACTATAGTATTTGCACAAAAATACTGCAGAAATATCATAAAAATACCAATCAAACGTATTTGTAAATTAAAAAATGACAAAAATACTACTATAAAAAAACACCGAAAATAAACCAACTATAGTATTTGCACAAAAATACTGCAGAAATATCATAAAAATACCAATCAAACGTATTTGTAAATTAAAAAATGACAAAAATACTACTGTAGAAAATACTAAAAAGAAACCAACTATAGTATTTGTACAAAAATACTGCAGAAATATCATAAAAATACCAATCAAACGTATTTGTAAATAAAAATCGACAGAAAATACTACTATAGAAAATACTAAAAAGAAACCAACTATAGTACTACAGAAATATCATAAAAATACCAATCAAACGTATTTGTAAATTAAAAAATGACAAAAATACTACTATAAAAAAACACCGAAAATAAACCAACTATAGTATTTGCACAAAAATACTGCAGAAATATCATAAAAATACCAATCAAACGTATTTGTAAATTAAAAAATGACAAAAATACTACTGTAGAAAATACTAAAAAGAAACCAACTATAGTATTTGTACAAAAATACTGCAGAAATATCATAAAAATACCAATCAAACGTATTTGTAAATAAAAATCGACAGAAAATACTACTATAGAAAATACTAAAAAGAAACCAACTATAGTACTACAGAAATATCATAAAAATACCAATCAAACGTATTTGTAAATAAAAAAAATGACAATGACTATATAAAATACTAAAAAGAAACAAACCAAAGTATTTGCACAAAAATACTGCAGAAATAGAATAACAATACAAATCAAACATATTTGTAAATTACAAAATGACAAAAATACTACCATAAAAAATACTAAAAAGAAACCAACTATAGTATTTGTACAAAAATACTGCAGAAATATAATAAAAATACCAATCAAACGTATTTGTAAATAGAAAAATGACAAAAATACTACTATAGAAAATACTAAAAAGAAACCAACTATAGTATTTGTACAAAAATACTGCAGAAATATCATAAAAATACCAATCAAACATATTTGTAAATCAAAAAATGACAAAAATACTACTATAGAAAATACTAAAAAGAAACCAACTATAGTATTTGCACAGAAATACTGCAGAAATATCATAAAAATACCAATCAAAAATATTTGTAAATAAAAGATGACAGAAAATACTACTATAAAAAACACCGAAAAGAAACCAACTATAGTATTTGTACAAAAATACTGCAGAAATATCATAAAAATACAATCAAACGTATTTGTAAATTAAAAAATGACAAAAATACTACTATAGAAAATACTAAAAAGAAACCAACTATAATATTTGTACAAAAATACTGCAGAAATATAATAAAAATACCAATCAAACATATTTGTAAATTAAAAAATGACAAAAATACTACTATAGAAAATAATAAAAAGAAACCAACTATAGTATTTGTACAAAATACTGCAGAAATATCATAAAAACACCAATAAAACATATTTGTAAATAAAAAAATGACAATAACACTACTATAGAAAATACTGAAAAGAAACCAACTATAGTATTTGTACAAAAATACTGCAGAAATATAATAAAAATACCAATCAAACATATTTGTAAATTAAAAAATGACAAAAATACTACTATAGAAAATACTAAAAAGAAACCAACTATAGTATTTGCACAGAAATACTGCAGAAATATCATAAAAATACCAATCAAACGTATTTGTAAATTAAAAAATGACAAAAATACTACTATATAAAATTCTGAAAAGAAACCAACGATGGTAATGGTACAAAAATACTGCAGAAATACCTGGACAGTACTATAATAGCCATGCGACCGGGCTGGGAAAGAGCCGTTAGACGAGGCGACACGAGATCCATACGCCGAAGCTCGGCAGAACGCGTACCCAGGCATTATCTATGGATCGCGGCGCGTCGAGGGGAGCGCTTTTTATCGGTAATCGATCGGCCGGCCTGCTTCCAGATGGCTCCCGCTCATTAGCGCTCTTTAATAAAAGCCCACCCGGAGGTGGCCCCCCCACGGAGTGGCACGCCCGGATCGGAGAGGAGACCATATTGGCAGGCGGCCGGGTATCGGCGCGCCGATCGATAAATATCATTTTCTATCCGACGTGTTATTCGCTCGTCCGTGAGAGCTTTGACACGGGGAGAGTTTTCGCCGAGTGTCATCGATAAAAGCGTCCCGTGATTATTTCAGTAGGGGGTGATGAGAGCAGGGGTGGGCAAACTGTGGTCTGCTGGCCACGAGCGGCACGAGGCTTTTTATACCCGCCGGACGATATATAGCTGTGGTTCCCAAAGTGGGCGGTACCGCCCCCCTGGGGGCGGAGGAAAGATCTGGGGGGGTGGTGAGGAAGTAGAAGGTGGTAGGGGGGCAGCAGTCCAAAGGCAAAGTCAGAAGTTTGAACGTAGTGTGGTTGTGAAACCGCAAAGCACTAAGGTTTTGTAGTGAGTGATGGAGTTTTGGCCAACCACATTTGTGACTGTTCGAGTTTTAAAAGCGCCGACCAATCAGAGGCAAGTTTTAATAATAGCACAGGCCAATAAACGCGATTCAAAGTTTGCAAGCACCACACTATGCCACACCCACCGTGTGAGCTCATTGAGTGTCACGGCGGACTCCGAAAACAAAGTCCCAGAGTCAACAAACGAGAAGAAAACAAAGCTTGGGGGGGCGCTAGTAACACACTGGGGGGCCAAGGGGGAGTCAGCCTGCAAAAGTTTGGGAACCATGTATTGTGGTGAATAAAGCACTGCTGCTAAAAAAGTTTTTAGTGGTGCCAACTCTATGAGTCTACTGCAAAAATAGTGCTACAGAAATGATAAAAAAAATACTACAAAACTAAGACAAAACTCAATATCAAATTTAGTGCTTGAAAACAGGGCCGTAAAATACTATTTTGTTTTAATTCTAAATAGAAAAAAGGTATACCACAGAAATGCCACACTAATAATGCAACAGTAATTCTGTAATAAAACATTACTACAGAAATAAGACGAAACCACAACAGAAATACTACTGTGGTAATACTTCAAAACAACTACAGCAATACTGCTACAAAAATACATAAAAACAGTACCACGACAAAATACTACAGAAGTACTACAAAAATACTACAGTACTACAGTAATACAACAATCCTACAGAAATACATTATAGTAATACTACAAAATGACTACAGAAATACTACTACAAAAGTACATGAAAATGCAGTACCACAGAAGTACGACAAAAATACTACGACAGAAATACAACAACAGTAATTTGACACGAATACGACAGAAATAGTACAAAAATGAGCATAACAATGGTGTAATAAATATACAACTACAAAAATACTACTACAGAAATACTTTACAATTTCAACCTCGATGACACTAAATTTTGGGGACCCATAGATTTTTGAGCATGCGCGTCCCCGGGACCCGCAATCGATTATCCCCAATCAAAAATTGCTGCTAAAATAAAATAAAACACACGGTTGCTGATGCGATCCATTATCCCTTGGCAACTGTTGTTTAGAGCATAGTGCATTTTTTTTCAGTTTGGTCTGCTGAAGCATGCCATTGTGGCCTGCCCAAAATGAACGGCTCTGTTTTGGCCAGGATCCATCATCCCCAGTTGACTATTGCTGAAAATGAGGGCAGAGAGAGCAAATGTGTGTCATGAGTCATGACTGTTTTTCTGCCTATAATAAACTGCATTCATTGTGCCGCAATCCATTATCCACAATCAAATATTACGGGACTGGCAGTGAGCACCTCACTTTTCACAGGTAAAATGAACACTGCATATCAAAGACACAAAGTAACGTCTCCATTTAGCTCCCGGCCCTCAGGCAACAAAGGAACTGCGGTCGCAATTGCGGCCGACAACACAAGCGACCAACATCGGAACTCCAAAACACTCGATACTCTCAAAGAGGGAGAGAGAGTGTCTCGGATTTCAGACAAATACGTCCTGGCGTATGTCCCCTGCAGGTCACCGATCCGTTTTGCTACTATTAGAATCTATGAGAGGGAACGTCAGGTTGGATTTTCTGTAAACATTGTTTTCTGTCCGAGACGGATTTAAACAAGATAAGGGAGCTGTTGTTGCAGCAGGGAGGGAGGGCGAGAGGGGTGTCGCTAAATGTTTCAAGCGCTCCTCATCTCGGAGATAACGGAAAAAGCCTAGCATAGTGCATAAAAGCCAGGCGGACTGGGGCTAAATATTTCATCGGAGGTGAGAGGGACCGAAGCTCCTTGAGGGGGGTGTAAAGTGTCCATCCGGGCATCGGCGGGGGTGTCTGAAGGTCGGGATGTTACAAGAGGTGCCACAATGCGCCGCTTGAATTATTCATGGGGCCGAGGTCAACAACAGAGACGGCATTATGGGTGGTCCGCGGGAGGAGAACAAAGACCGGGCCTGGAGTTCCACCGCCACCAGCTAAGACTGAGCTTACAGACGATGGAGCTAACGTGATGGAGGAGACGAGTCGAGATAGAAAGGGAAAAGATGATGTCAGAACTTTCTGAGCCAAACGAATCGTTGCATATTTAAAGCTATAGGGGCCTTAAAAGTGCTGGTACACATGACAGACCTCATTCGGGTCGAGAGGACTCAGTTCCCTCTTGGTGACTGGAGGAGTCAGTCATTAAATAAATATCTTCGGCTGTTTTGGTTCTTGAGGCTAAAGGATGAGACTGTATTTTTGGGTATTTCAGATTCAGATTCAGATTCAGATCTACTTTATTGTCATTCTAGTACACGTGTATACAGAACGAAATGTTGATTCATCTGACCCGCACAGTTTCCTTGAATGTACAGATATAAATAAAAGTTGTATTGTATTATGGCTACGTATAGTATTTTACCATAGTGCCGATAGTGCAAGAGGAGTAGCTAACCAGATGTGCAAAATGGGCAGTCAGGTTAACAAGTCAGGTAAACAGTAACATTAACACTGTAACAATAACGCTGTAAGTACAATAGTGCAGAGAGCAAATGTGCAAGGAGTGGCAAGCTATAAAGAACTGCCAGTAGTGCAAAAAGTCAGATTAGCAGCCGTTTAGATTTAGGTTAACTATATGTTAGATTGACCATTTAACAGTCTAATGGCCAGGGGGACTAGACTACTGCGGAACCTGGTGGTCCTGCACCGCACACTGCAGTACCTCTTCCCAGAGGCTAGCAGAGTGAACAGTCCATGATGGGGGTGAGAGGGGTCCCCGATAATGTTCTTAGCATGGGATAGGCAGCGCTTCTGGCCATTTCAAGGTTCTCTTAGTATTATACAAAATCATACATGGACTTGCTCACTCATATCTTTCAGACCAGATTTCCCCCTTTGTTCCGGTCCGGAGCCTTCGTTCTGAAAGCAATTTTCAGCTTGTTAGCAAGCTTTGTGAGAGCTTGATAATGATCCAGGTGATTGGAATCACCTGTATGGGAGCAGAGAAACCTCCAAAACATGCAGGACATGCGGCTCTTCAGGACCGGGTTGGCCACCCATGCTTTGGCATCTAGTCAGAAGAGACTGCAGCATTGGTTTTGGACCAAGGCCAACCCAAATTCCCAAACACCCAAACAAGTTAGGCACCTCAGCACCTAAGTTGGTCATGATTTCGTCCCTCCAGATGAAACGGGACACAAAAAAGCGGCCATGTCACTCGGGTCAGGGTGACACAACACACTCTTTTGTTCAACAGCAGGGCCTGACAGCTTTCACTGGTTTACCCCTGCCGCATCATACAGGTGCCCTGCCCATCCCTTAGAACGCGTCCAAGCATCCCACTATCCTTTCACAACACCTCTCCACTCCTTTCTATCACCAACAAGAGCTCTAGCTTTAGTAGATTTAGACATTTCTCCTGCAGTACACTCATAACACCATCCATCCACGTCAATCGCGGCCTTCCTCTTGGTCTCCTTCCATGGACTTCTGCTCTGTAGATCCTCTTCAACATTCGCTCCTCATCCATCCTCTCCATGTGTCCAAACCAACCGAGTACTCTCTTGTCCACACGCTTGCTCAGTTCCACGGAGCGAGGTGACTGGGGATCCTCTTCTCTCTATCTCTACTCCCTAAGAGACAGCAAGGCCTGGGATCCTACCCAGGATAGACCCAAGAAGATGGATGGACTGATGTTCTTCATTCTTTATTGCTTATGGAGGACTATTTAACGTGGATCTGTGATTAAGTGTTTGTGTCCTTTACGCTTCACTCCGCTTGTGGTTCATCGATAGAAGAAGTCATCCGACCCAGGTGCAGGGTTCCGCCTATTGAACGTCCGATAGCTCGTTGAAGAACGCGTAAGATAAATGCTCTGCGGGCGTTCGATGCCGCTACTCAGCCGGGGTTCAAGAATAGCGACGGACAAATTAGGACAATAAGTCCTCTTAAAAGCACACTACGTATTTATCGAATCGCTACGGTATTATTGATCACGGCGGATGTATCATAAAGCCAGACAGAGTTATCACGAGCTGTTAAAAAAAGAAAGCCAATACATAATGCCGAACTGTCCACACTTAAGGCTATATCGGTGATGAAAATCCTCGATAATTCTTAGGGTAATGAGTATGTCGTTTGGTGATGCACTTACATTGATCTCAGGAAGAATGGAGTAAAAATAATCATAAAAGTATCAGGTCCAAGTACTTTGCACGATGTAAAATAGAATTGTTTTTCAACCATCCTACTGTTGGTTTGGAGTGTTATTCTATGACCTATTCCTGAAATTTACCCAAGGAAACTGAAACTGGATTGTGGCCTTAAAGCCCAGGTCCAGACTGGGTCTAAGGCGGTCCAGCAAGAGAACTGCTTCTATAAACAGCCCTTTCACTGCAAAAAAAAAACCCCAAAACTTTCCTGAAATCAACATAAGTGAATGTCTAATGCGTTTGTGGCCAAAAATCCCAGGTCATGACAAAGTCTAAGGTGGTCCAGCAAGAAAAGTAGCTCAAAACTAGGTCTAAGGCAGTCCAGCAGGAGAACTGCTTCTAAAAACAGCCCTTGGACTGCAAAAAAGCCCCAAAAAACTTTCCTGAAATCACCATAAGTTAATGTCTAATGCGTTTGTGGCCACAAAGCCCAGGTCCTGACAACGTTCAAGGTGGTCCACCGAGAAAACTAGCTCAAAACTAGGTCTAAGGCAGTCCAGCAGGAGAACTGCTTCTATAAACAGCCCTTTCACTGCAAAAAAAAAACCCCAAAACTTTCCTGAAATCACCACAAGTTAATGTCTAATGCGTTTGTGGCCACAAAGCCCAGGTCCTGACAAAGTCTAAGGTGGTCCACCGAGAAAACAAGCTCAAAACTAGGTCTAAGGCAGTCCAGCAGGAGAACTGCTTCTATAAACAGCCCTTTCATTGCAAAAAAAACCCCCAAAAACTTTCCTGAAATCAACATAAGTTAATGTCTAATGCGTTTGTGGCCACAAAGCCCAGGTCCTGACAAAGTCTAAGGTGGTCCAGCAAGAAAAGTAGCTCAAAACTAGGTCTAAGGCAGTCCAGCAGGAGAACTGCTTCTAAAAACAGCCCTTGGACTGCAAAAAAGCCCCAAAAAACTTTCATGAAATCACCATAAGTGAATGTCTAATGCGTTTGTGGCCACAAAGCCCAGGTCCTGACAAAGTTCAAGGTGGTCCAGCAAGAAAACTAGTTCAAAACCAGGTCTAAGTCAGTCCACCAGGAGAATTGCTTCTATAAACAGCCCTTGCACTGCAAAAAAAACCCCAAAAACTTTCCTGAAATCAACATAAGTGAATGTCTAATGCGTTTGTGGCCAAAAATCCCAGGTCATGACAAAGTCTAAGGTGGTCCAGCAAGAAAAGTAGCTCAAAACTAGGTCTAAGGCAGTCCAGCAGGAGAACTGCTTCCATAAACAGCTCTTGGACTGCAAAAAAGCCCCCAAAAACTTTCCTGAAATCAACATAAGTGAATGTCTAATGCGTTTGTGGCCAAAAATCCCAGGTCATGACAAAGTCTAAAGTGGTCCAGCAAGAAAAGTAGCTCAAAACTAGGTCTAAGGCAGTCCAGCAGGAGAACTGCTTCCATAAACAGCTCTTGGACTGCAAAAAAGCCCCCAAAAACTTTCCTGAAATCAACATAAGTGAATGTCTAATGCGTTTGTGGCCACAAAGCCCAGGTCCTGACAAAGTTCAAGGTGGTCCAGCAAGAAAACTAGTTCAAAACCAGGTCTAAGTCAGTCCAGCAGGAGAACTGCTTCTATAAACAGCCCTTGCACTGCAAAAAAAACCCCAAAAACTTTCCTGAAATCACCATAAGTAAATGTCTAATGCGTTTGTGGCCACAAAGCCCAGGTTCTGACAAAGTCCAAGGTGGTCCAGCAAGAAAATTAGTTGAATTATCAGCCCTTAGACTGCCCAAAAAACATTCATGAAATCTTCCCAAGGGAACTGGAACTGGCTTATGGCCTTGAGGCCCAGGTCTTGATAAGGTCTAAGGAGGCCTAGCAGGAGATAGGTTTCAATGAAAAGTCCCTTGGACTGCCCAAAATTATTCCAATCCCTGAGAGCTCCTGAAGGAAACTTCTAAATAGCTTGTGGCCTCAAACTCCAGGTCCTAACAGTGTAAGGTGGTCCATCAGGAGAACTGTTTCAATAAACAGAACCTGGGAACGGCAAACATATTTTGCCATTCCTGAAATATACCCAGGAGAACTGTATCTGGCTTCTGGCCTCAAATTCCAGAAAGGACCAGGTCTTTGGTGGTCCGGCAGCAAGACTAAATGGCTTTGGCCACAAACTCCAAGTTAAGACAAGATTGACCTAAAACGAATTGCAATCGTGCAGCCGCAATCGATTATCCCCAATCAAAAATTGCTGATAAAATGAAATAAAACACACGGTTGCTGATGCGATCCATTATCCCTTGGCAACTGTTGTTTAGAGTGAATTTTTTTAAGTTTGGTCTGCTGAAGCATGCCATTGTGGCCTGCCCAAAATGAACAGCTCTGTTTTGGCCAGGATCCATCATCCCCAGTTGACTATTGCTGAAAATGAGGGCAGAGAGAGCAAATGTGTGTCATGAGTCATGACTGTTTTTCTGCCTACAATAAACTGGATTCATGGCGCCGCAATCCATTATCCACAATCAAATATTACGGGACTGGCAGTGGGCACTCTTTGTTGAGAGGCGTCCTATTCTGTCCCGCCTAACATAAAATGCACGGCTGTGGCCGCGATTCATTATCCCCGGTAGAATATTCCAGTTCGGGCTGCAGAAGCCTGCCTAAAACAGAAGATACTTTGTACTGGGGTTTGCTATACATTTTTTCCCATTCCTGAAATCTATCTACTGCACAGTTTGGGCCATGATTCATTATCCCCAGTCAACTGTTGCTGAAAATGGAGGAATGGGGAGCTCATTTGTGTCACTCCTGTTGTCTTTTTTACGTTCTTTCCGCCTAGAATGAACAGTTACCATGCGGCCACGATCCATTATCCCCAGTCGATTGTTGCTGCAAGCTGGGGTGCATGTTAAAAATAGATAAGGGTTACTCTACGGCACAGATGTCAGACAGGCGGCCCGCGGGCCGGATCAGGCCCGCTAAGGGATTGAATCCGGCCCGTGAGACAACACTCAGAGAAGCGCAAGAGAAAATTGAGCTGCAGGTTGAAATATGTCAACTTGATGTTGCCAAAGCCAGGTGCATCGGACAAAGACACTGTACTTGTATTTCTTTCTCTCTCTCCCTCTTTTCCACCCCTTTTCTCCCACTCTCTGTCTCTTTCACTCTCTGTGTCTCTCTTTTTCTCTTCCTTTGTTGCTTTGTCTCTTTCTCTCTCTGTGTCTTTTTAACTTATTTTGCTCTAACTTCTTTTTTTTCCTTTTCTCTCTTTTCTCTTTCTCTCTTTCTACCCTTCCCGCTTTCTTTTCGCTTTTCTCCCCTTCTGTCTTTCCATTTCTTTTTGGATTTCTTTCTTCCTCTCCCTTCCTTTTCCCCCTCTCTCACCACTTTTTATCTCTTTTGTTTCTCACGCTCTCTCCCTCTCTCCCTTTTTTTCTTTCTTTGTCCCGCCCTCTCTCCTTTTCCCTCACTCTTTCTCTTATTTCTTTATGTCTCTTTTTCTTTCTCTTTAATCGACTCGTCCGGCCCTCGACAGAATGTTTGTTCTATCGTGTGGCCCCCGAGTTCAAATGAGTTTGACACCCCTGCTCTACGGATTATAGCATATCGCGGGGGTCCCTGTCCCTAACAACCGCAATAAAAAATGGATTACAGAATTCACAATTACAGCATTAAAGAGCAAATTTTCCACAATAGCACAGTTCTAAGGTCTTGGGAACCTCCTGTGTGGGTTCAAATCCAGCTGCCGGACTTACTGTGCGGAGTTTGTATGTTCTCCCCGTGCTTGCGTGGGTTTCCTCCGGGCACTCCGGTTACCTCCCACATTCCAAAGACATGCATTTCAGGTGAATTGGCCGGTCCAAATTGTCCCTAGGTGTGAATGAGCGAGCGAGTTGTCTGTCCCTGTGTGCCCTATGATTGGCTGGCAACCAGTTCAGGGTGTCCCCTACCCACTGCCCGATGATTGCTGGGATGGGCTCCAGCACCCCCGCGACCCTACTGAGGATAAGCGGTGCAGCTAATGAGATGAGATGAGATGAGGTCCCCTTTAAATAGGACTAAATTCGGCAAGGGACACTGTGACATTGACAATCAGTGTCAAATGATCTATTCAGGCCTCCGTATGGGACGCTGAGGCTCAGCGGAGCGTCTTTATGGAAGCCGACAAGGCAACCTGGTACGAGCGCTAATCCAAAACAGGAAGGGCAATCCGTGCCAGGATACAAAACCGCAAACAGGAACCGCGCAGCGCTAGCATTAGCTGCCCGCTGAGACGTCAAACACGATGCTACGCTAGCGCGTTCATAAATAAACATGACGTCGGCGGAGGACTGCTCAAAGTGTCGGAGTAGCCTCCGTGGATTAATGCCAACTTGCGCCGGACTAATGGAGATTAAAGCCAATGAAAAGAGAAGAAGAACCCTCTTAAGTCCTCCACTTTAGTAATGGACCACGTTTTGAGTCGTGAGGAGCCCTGGTGAGAAATAAATGGGAAACTACCTTCTCCAAAAAATCTCATCTCATCTCATTAGCCGTACCGCTTATCCTCATTAGGGTCGTGGGGGGGGCTGGAGCCCATCCCAGCCATCTCCGGGCAGTGGGCAGGGGACACCCTGAACTGGTTGCCAGCCAATCCCAGGGCACACAGGGACAGACAACTCACTCGCTCATTCACACCTAGGGACAATTTGGACCAATTCACCTGAAATGTATGTTTTTGGAACGTGGGAGGAAACCGGAGTGCCCGGAGGAAACCCACGCAAGCACGGGGAGAACATACAAACTCCGCACAGGAAGTCTGGAGCTGGATTTGAACCCACGACAGGTTCCCATGACATGAACTGTGCCGCACAAGCGCTAACCACTGCGCCGCCGTGCTGCCCTTCTCCAAAAAATCTCATCTCATCTCATTAGCCGTACCGCTTATCCTCATTAGGGTCGCGGGGGGGCTGGAGCCCATCACAGCCATCTCCGGGCAGTGGGCAGGGGACACCCTGAACTGGTTGCCAGCCAATCGCAGGGCACACGGGGACAGACAGCTCACTCGCTCATTCACACCTAGGGACAATTTGGACCGGCCAATTCACCTGAAATGTATGTTTTTGGAACGTGGGAGGAAACCGGAGTGCCCGGGGAGAACATACAAACTCCGCACAGGAAGTCTGGAGCTGGATTTGAACCCACGACAGGTTCCCATGACATGAACTGTGCCGCACAAGCGCTAACCACTGCGCCGCCGTGCTGCCCTTCTCCCAAAAATAATTTCAGTAAAGCTAGCATGAAGGGGACAGGCTTTTTTTTTTTCCCTTTAAGCCAAACATGGTTTCTCTGTGCCTCGCCAGGTCTGGAGTTCTTCACCTTTGCAATCAAAATAATCATAGAATGTTTTCTTAAACTTTCATTAAAAAATAAGAGCTGAAACTGAACGGACTGTATATAGAATCCATAACACTTAGGTCATAAATCACTCAAAATGGGTCACAAATAGAGAAGGCAGTAGCCCTTGTTGCTACTAGCCTGAAAAATATGCTAAGCTTCGTATTATGCTAGGCTACAAATATCCTAGAGTAAAGCATGTACCCAAACTAGTTTTTGCTAAAACCTGAGGAATAAGTAAAACAATAAAACACCTTTATTTATCCTGATTGCTGGGATGGGCTCCAGCACCCCCGCGACCCTATTGAGGAAAACGTGCTAAGCTACATGTGGATCTAGGCTACATATACAGTGGAACCTCGCTAGTTCGCGGTTCCACTTTTGCGGGTTCAGAGCTTGGCGGGTCTAAAAAAAGATACCTTACCTTCTCAATAAAAGCATTTATTGACTGGACGCCATTGAGCGCGAGCTTATGTCAACTGAGGACACGGCGTGGACACTCTTATTGTGAAGGGGAGGGGGAGGCGAACTAAACTGCGATGGCTGCATGTGGTTGAGAGTGGTTAATACAGTCATAGTGAATAATAATCAACTTGATGTTGCTAAAGCCTCTCACAAAGACACTGTACTTGTATTTCTCTCTCTCTCTCTCTCTCTCTCTTTTCCACCCCTTTTATCCCCACTCTGTCTCTTTCACTCTGTCTCTCTTTTTCTCTTCCTTTGTTGCTCTTTCTCTCTCTTGTCTTTTTTAACTTATTTTGCTCTACTTTCCTTTTTTTCCTTTTCTCTCTTTTCTCTTTCTCTCTTCCTACCCTTTGCGCTTTCTTTTCTCTTTTATCTCCTTCTGTCTTTCTATTTCTCTTTGGATTTCTTTCCCCCTCTCTCACGACTTCTCTTTTTATCTCTTTTGTTTCTCACGCTCTCTCCCTCTCTCTCTTTGTCCCGCCCTCTCTCCTTTTCTCTCCCTCTTTCAAACATGTCAACTTGATGTTGCCAAAGTCAGGTGCCTCGACCAAAGACACTTGTACTTATATTTATTTCTCTCTCTCTCTCTCTCTCTCTCTCTCTCTCTCTCTCTCTCTCTCTCTCTCTCCCTCTCTCTCTCTCTCTCTCTCTCTTTCTTTTCCACCCCTTTTCTCCCACTCTGTCTCTTTTCACTCTCTGTGTCTCTCTTTTTCTCTTCCTTTGTTGCTCTTTGTCTCTTTCTCTCTCTTCTTTTGCTCTAACTTCTTTTTTTCCTTTTCTCTCTTTTCTCTTTCTTTCTTCCTACCCTTCATGCTTTCTTTTCTCTTTTCTCTCCTTCTGTCTTTCTATTTCTCTTTGGATTTCTTTCTTCCTCTCCCTTTCTTTTCCCCCTCCCTCACAACGTTTTATCTTTTGTTTCTCACGCTCTCTCCCTCTCTCTCTTTTTTCTTTCTTTATCCCGCCCTCTCTCCTTTTCTCTCCCTCTTTTTCTTATTTCTTTCTCTCTCTTTTTCTTTCTCTTTAATCTACTCGTCCGGCCCCCGACAGAATGTTTGTTCTATCGTGTGGCCCCCGAGTTCAAATGAGTTTGACAGACACCCCTGCCCTAAACTGAACCTTTATTTTTGGGCCAAACACGAGGAACAAGTACCACAACAAAACACCTGTTTGAACCTGAGGATAATCAAGATGAAAAAAAAAGAAAAGCACAAAAAACATGCGAAATGTGGGTGAGGAACTCTCTCTCCGCCACCGGCCCGAGAGGAACCCAAATAAGTCGTGTCTTCTTATCAATCCTCCCTCGGCTTTTTCCCGAACTCCGTTAATTTCTCCGGTCAACCGGCCGGCGGCATCCAATCGGGTGTCCGCCTTCGGGCCTCGGCGGCTCCAATTTAAAGGTCAGACGATAAGCGAGCGGATTGGTGCATAATCTCCGCCTGCTGTTGACCCTCTTAAGCACTTAACTTCCGAGCCTGTTTTCCTCGCCGTCGTCGGGATCGCTTCCAAACAGAAACCTTTGTTTTGTCCGACGTATATGATGACTTTAGCTCACTGGTGTCAAACGGGCGGCCCGCGGGCCAGATCGGGCCCACCGGCAATGTGCTCTTTAAGCTGCGAGTGTGCGCAATTGAGCACGACCCAGAGCTTTTCCGCTTCTCTTATTCTTTTTATCTTTCTCTTTTTCTTTTTCTCTTCATTTCTTTCTTTTTTTTCTTTATTTCTCTCTTTATTTCTCAAGTATTATATCTCAATTCTGCTCTTGTTTTAACTCACTGTTACTCTTTCACTCTGTTTATCACTCTCTCTTTCCCTCCCCCTCTTTCTCTCTTTTCTCCATTTCTCTCTCACTCTCCAACTTTTTCTCTTTCTATTTCCTCTCTCTGTAACTTATGCTGTAGTTGTCTTTCTTTCTTTCTTTCTAGTTTTCTCTTTCCTTCCCACCCTCTCTTTCTCTCCCTTTTTCTTGATCCCTTTCTCACCTCACTTTGTCTCTTTTTCCCCTGCTTACTCTTTTACTCTTTCTTTCTCTCTCGTTTCACTTCTCTCATTCAATTCTGGTCTCGTTTTCTCTCACTGTTACTCTTTCTCCCTATCTGTTTATCGCTCTCTTTCCCTCCCCCTCTTTCTCTCTCTTTTCTCTATTTCTCTCTCACTCTCCAACTCTTTCTCTTTCTCTTTTTCTGTAACTTCTGCTGTAATTGTCTTTGTAACTGCTGTAATTGTCTTTCTTTCTTTCTTTCTTTCTATTTTTCTCTTTCCTTCCCACCCTCTCTTTCACTCCCTTTTTTTGATCCCTTTCTCACCTCACTTTGTCTCTTTTTCCCCTGCTCACTTTTTTACTCTTTCTTTCTCTGTCGTTTCACTATTTGTGTAACCATGTATAATATGTATTTGCAAATCTATATTTTTGTAATGTATTTATTTTAGAGACTTATTCTGATATGTTTTGTACAAGCAAATGAGAAAGAAGGGGCAGGGCAAACGCGGGCTGACGGGAAGTGGAGTAAAGGTGAGACGTGTTTGTGGACGCGGCCGACAATAGTGGATATATATTTATCCCACCCTTACCTTTGGATATATACACTTTTTTCCTTGGATTACTTTCAACGGGCACTCGGACTCTGCAGGTCTGCATTAAATCTTAAGTACCGGTATCATTTTCCGTTCAGTTTGCCGGCTGTGTTTTTTGGAATGTATCGGGTGTGGGTTAATTTCGTGTTTGTATTGGGTTTCTTCAATGTGGGGGCATGCGGCTAATATACAGGTGCGGCTTGTGTATGTACTAAATCAGTTTTTTTACCGAAATGTAGTGGGTGCGGCTTATAATCGGGTGCGCTCTATAGTCCGGAATTTACGGTAAAAAAAATGTGACTTGACTCTGAGATTTTTTATAGCATTTGTGGCCCCCCAGCTAAAACGAGTTTGACACCCCTGCTTTAGCTGGTGCTTTAGAAAAAGGGTGAGCAGCAGCTAGCTAGTTCATTTGTACATCCGTGCCGGTTGGCAGGGACAGTGGGGAGGGGGTTGGGGGTGGCAAAGCCCCCAGGCTGGCAGCGAACAGACTGGAAAGGAAACAGAAATGCGACGTCTGGGTGGGGACGCTTTGAAAACCCGACAAAGCGCGACTTTGATTGCTCGCTGTAGCGCGTGGAAGCAGGCCAGACGCGCAATTAAATAGCTCTCAAAACAGGTCAGAAATCAGTCCATTTCGGGTCCGAAATCACAGGTGTCAAACAGGCGGCCCGCGGGCCAAACAAGGACAAAAAAGGTCGAAGGGCGGGACGGGAGAGTAGACGCGGTCGGGATCAAAAACGGGTCGAAGCCGGGGGACAGACGGTGGCAAAAAACAGGTGGGAGTCAGGGTCGAAAAAAGGCTTGCCTAGTGTTAACTGAGGTTCGCAGACGGACTGACAAAAGGGGACGGATAGGAGTGGGTTTAAATGGGGACAGGGAGCCAATCAGAGTCCAAAGGAGCGGGCACAGGTGATGCATATCGGTAATCATGACAACTATATTGACAAACAGGTTGAAAAAAAACCCTAAAACAAACAAATTCTCTAAAGCACAGGTGTCAAAGAGGCAGGCCCGCGGGCCAATTCGGGCCCGCTAAGGGATTGAATCCGGCCAGCGAGACAACACTCAGAGAAGCGCAAGAGAAAACAAGCTGCAGGTTGAAATATGTCTACTTGATGTTGCCAAAGAAAGGTGCTTCGAACAAAGACACTGTACTTGTATTTCTTTCTCTCTCTCTCTTTTCCACCCCTTTTCTCCCACTCTCTCTCTCTTTCACTCTCTGTGTCTCTGTTTTTCTCTTCCTTTGTTGCTCTTTGTCTCTTTCTCTCTCTGTGTCTTTTAACCTATTTTGCTCTAACTTCCCTTTTTCCTTTTCTCTCTTCATACCCTTCATAATTTCTTTTCTTTTTTCTCTCCTTCTGTCTTTCTCTTTGGATGTCTTTCTTCCTCTCTCTTTCTCTTTCCCCCTCTCTCACCACTTTTTATCTTTGTTTCTCACGCTCTCTCCCTCTCTCTCTTTCTTTGTCCCACCCTCTCTCCTTTTCCCTCCCTCTTTCTCCTATTTCTTTCTCTCTCTTTTTCTTTCTCTCTAATCTACTAGTCCGGCCCCTGAGAGAATGTTTGTTCTATCGTGTGGCCCCAGAGTTAGAATGAGTTTCTCCACTCTGTCTCTGTCTTTTTCACTCTCTGTGTCTCTCTTTTGCTCTAACTTCCTTTTTTCCTTTTCTCTCTTTTCTCTTTCTCTCTTCCTAGCCTTCGCGCTTTCTCTTCTCTTTTCTCTCCTTCTGTCTTTCTATTTCTCTTTGGATTTCTTTCTTCCTCTCCCTTTCTTTTCCCCCTCTCTCACGACTTGTTCTCTTTTGTTTCTCACGCTCTCTCCCTCTCTCTCTTTTTTTCTTTCTTTATCCCGCCCTCTGTCCTTTACCCTCCCTCTTTCTCTTATTACTTTATTTCTCTTTTGCTTTCTTTTTAATCTATTCGTGTGGCCCCTGACAGAATGTCTGTTCTATCGTGTGGCCCCTGAGTTCAAATTAGTTTATTTCTCTCTCTCTCTCTCTCTCTCTCTCTCTCTCTCTCTCTCTCTCTCTCTCTCTCTCTCTCTCTCTCTCTCTCTCTCTCTCTCTCTCTCTCTCTCTCTCTCTCTCTCTCTCTCTTTCTTTTTTTTCCACCCCTTTTCTCCCACTCTGTCTTTTTCACTCTCTGTGTCTCTCTTTTTCTCTTCCTTTGTTGCTCTTTGTCTCTTTCTCTCTGTGTGTCTTTTAACCTCTTTTGCTCTAACTTCCTTTTTTTTCCTTTTCTCTCTTTTCTCTTTCTCTCTTCCTACCCTTTGCGCTTTCCTTTCTCTTTTCTCTCCTTCTATCTTTCTATTTCTCTTTGGATTTCTTTCTTCCTCTCTCTTTTTTTTCCCCCTCTCTCCCCACTTTTTATCTTTTGTTTCTCACGCTCTCTCCCTCTCTCTCTTTTTCATTCTTTGTCCCACCCTCTCTCCTTTTCCCTCCCTCTTTCTCTTATTTCTTCATCTCTCTTTTCCTTTCTCTTTAATCTACTCGTCCGGCCCCCGACAGAATGTTTGTTCTATGGTGTGGCCCTTGAGTTTGACACCCGTGCTCTAAAGCTTGAGGAGAAAAGCAATTATGCTTTGCCAGGCATGCTAAGAGGGTGGGTGGCGGAGGGCGGTTTCGCTGTTGAGCTAAGAAACGAAGAGCGATGTATTACCTGGATTTCATCTCTCCGGCCTCTCCTCGCCCACCTCCCTCCCTGGATGTTCCTCAACGGTGGGCGGGGGGCCGTGATTGCCCGATAGATAGATATCTCCCGTCGGAGGAAAAGGCGACGAGGACGAGGTGTGTGTTTTGTCATCCGCGGGGAGAATGGCGCCAGGGACGTCGGTAGAGATGATGGATTACGTGGGGGTGGGGGGGGGAGAAGGGTTCACGTGTGTGTTCGGGTGGGCTCTATAGACAGGAGAGGGGTCCGGATTTCTCTCGGCACACAAAAGGAAGCGACGGGAAAAGGTCATTATAGAAAGCAAATGTTTACGGAGCGCAATCCTCGGGAAGGATTCCGGATGACTTTGGGTTTATAGAGAGCGGATAGAAGACCACTTAAGGGAGAGTTTAATGAAGCTTGGTTGTCTTTATGCAAGGGGTGTCAAACTCATTTGAACTCGGGGGCCACACCATAGAACAAACATTCTGTCGGGGGCCGGACGAGTAGATTAAAGAGAAAGAAAAAGAGAGATCAAGAAATAAGAGAAAGAGGGAGGGAAAAGGAGAGAGGGCGGGACAAAGAAAGAGAGAGAGGGAGAGAGCGTGAGAAACAAAAGATAAAAAGTGGTGAGAGAGGGGGAAAAGAAAGGGAGAGGAAGAAAGAAATCCAAAGAGAAATAGAAAGACAGGAGAGAAAAGAGAAAAGAAAGCATGAAGGGTAGGAAGAAAGAAAGAGAAAAGAGAGAAAAGGAAAAAAAGAAGTTAGAGCAAAAGAAGAGAGAGAAAGAGACAAAGAGCAACAAGGGAAGAGAAAAAGAGAGACACAGAGAGTGAAAGAGACAGAGTGGGAGAAAAGGGGTGGAAAAGAAAGAGAGATAAAGAGAGAGAGAGAGAGAGAGAGAGAGAGAGAGAGAGAGAGAGAGAGAGAGAGAGAGAGAGAGAGAGAGAGAGAGAGAGAGAGAGAGAGAGAGAGAGAGAGAAATAAAGTCATTTTAACTCAGGGGCCACACGATAGAACAGACATTCCGTCGGGGGCCGGACAAGTAGATTAAAGAGAAAGCAAAAGAGAAATAAAGAAATAAGAGAAAGAGGGAGGGAAAAGGAGAGAGGGCGGGATAAAGAAAGAAAAAAAGAGAGAGAGGGAGAGAGCGTGAGAAACAAAAGATAAAAAGTGGTGAGAGAGGGGGAAAATAAAAAGAGAGGAAGAAAGAAATCCAAAGAGAAATAGAAAGACAGAAGGAGAGAAAAGAGAAAAGAAAGCATGAAGGGTAGGAAGAAAGAAAGAGAAAAGAGAGAAAAAGAAAAAAAGAAGTTAGAGCAAAAGAAGAGAGAGAAAGAGACAAAGAGCAACAAAGGAAGAGAAAAAGAGAGACACAGAGAGTGAAAGAGACAGAGTGGGAGAAAAGGGGTGGAAATGAGGGAGAGAGAGAGAGCGAGAGAGAGAGAGAGAGAGAGAGAAAAAAAATAAATACAAGTACAAGTGTCTTTGTTCGAGGCACCTGACTTTGGCAACATCAGTTGACATATTTCAACCTGCCGCTTGTTTTTCTCCTGCGCTTCTCTGAGTCATAAAGACATCCAGCGCGGTTCACGACCGTGCGATGCGCAGATAAAGAAAACGCCCGGGTGAAGACAAAATGGCCGAGCATGCCGTCGGACGTTTTCCGAGAGAGGCGCTATCGCTAACGCCGCGCGCGCCGAATGCTAGCGCTCGAGACCTTATCATAGCCGGCCACATTCCAACAGCGGGGAGATAAAGGAGGCCAAATGAAACGGATCACCTCCTGTTTTTGGGCGCCTGAGTTTGTGTTTCCCTGCTGTCAGTGATGGATCGGGGTTTAAGGACCTACACCTAATAGATAAGCGGAAAACCACAGTAGCCGCAAAAACAAACTACGTGTCGAAAAAGTACCGGCGGCAATATGGAACATTGTTGAAATTCCTACCGTAGAAAGGAGGATCGTGTTTGCTGTTATCCCTCACGACTTCCTGGCCTTAGGACATCAATTGTTTCAAAAGATTCTGTAATCCATTATCCCAGATTGTAAATTGCTGCGAGAAGAGGCTAGCAGAGGGCAGCACGGCGGCGCAGTGGTTAGCGGCACAGTTCTGAGGTCGTGGGAACCTCCTGAGCGGGTTCAAATCCAGCTCCCGGCCTTACTGTGCGGAGTTTGCATGTTCTCCCCGTGCTTGCGTGGGTTTCCTCCGGGCACTCCGGTTTCCTCCCGCATTCCAAAAACATGCATTTCAGGTGAATTGTCCGGTCCAAATTGTCCCTAGGTGTGACTGAGCGAGTGAGTTGACTGTCCCCGTGTGCCCTGCGATTGGCTGGCAACCAGTTCAGGGTGTCCCCTGCCCACTGCCCGATGATTCCTGGGATGGGCTCCAGCATCCCCGCGACCCTACTGAGGATAAGCGGTGCAGCTGATGAGATGAGATGAGATGAGAGGCTAGCAGGGCCTGGCTTATGTTTGCCGGTTTGTACAACCAACAGTGAATTGTACTTGTTGGGTCGCGATCCATTATTCCCGGTCGCATATTGCTGAGAGTTAGTTAGTCGGAGGTTTTTGAGTTTTTCCTTTCCCTCATGTAGGTTTTAGATCATGGTGTCATAATAGTTGTCTGTGCAGCCCTTTGAGACTCTTTGTGATTAAGGGCGTCACAAACAGGGTTGGGTAGGGTTACTTTAACTGGATTACTTTCAATAACTTTTGGATTACTCCAATACCAAATATGCTAATTAAAGACGCATTTTATCTTAGTTTTGCCGGAGATCAAAGAGATCAAAGCCAGGAGAGAAAGCTTACCACGTGTTGTGAGTCATCATTTGATTCATATTTAGTTTCTTTTGTCTTTTTTTAGCGTATTTGGTATTGGAGTAATCCAAAAGTAATTGAAAGTAATCAAGTTAAAGCAACCCTCCCCAACCCTGGTCACAAATAAACATGAGTGGACTAGTAGGCCCGATTTCATAAAAAATCGAATCAAATTAAAGAATATCAAAATAATATCAAAGATTCAAATAATGTGGGGTGAAATGATTAAAAGTTAGCGGGCCCCAAGAGGATACAATTGTGAGCTCTTCCCCGGACTTCCCAGCACCAAAGCGAAGGTCATCTTGATTAATAGTTAACGGGTCCCAAGAGGATACGATTTTTGCAAGAATACAAACAGCAATTGGATATAAACTGTGGTTTCGTTAAGGTACTTTTGAGGGTAAAAAGGCGCATTCAAACTATAATTGTTAGGTTAACCCCAACACTTGTAATAAAAACCTGCACTCAAAGAAGACACAGAGACGTGAATATGACTTCCTTACTTGCAAGGAGAGATGACCATAGACTGCCTATTACAGTCTACTAGACACTCTGAAAAAGTCTAGTTCGTCCTTGCCTTTTTAAGGTATTAGGAACGCCCTAATTTACATGTTTCTTCTGCTAAAGGGAGGGGGAGTGACAAAAAACAGTTTGAGATCTGTTTTCACAACAACATCTTATCGTATCAACAATATTACTACTATTGAACTAGGCGAGAATGGCACACTAAGCAAGAATATACACAGTATGCAACAGTAGAATAAATCCATCATTTATCAAACTACAATTTCCATTACACCTGGTCATCCTCATGTGCGGTTTCTTCATTTACCTCATGTTGAGGTTTTTGAGTTTTTCCTTGCCTTCATGTAGGTTTTAGATCAGGCGATGGTGTCATAATCGTCTGTATTGCTTGATGGTATAAACTTTGGCAGGGATTCCATTTGAACCTCCATTTCCTTCTTGTGGGTAAAATCAAGTATATGCAGCAATGACTCCGCCCTGCGATAAAGCCAGCTTCACATGGCTCGCCTCACTTTAGGGTCGAGGGCCTTCTCCATTCGGGCCCAGGGTAAGGGTTAGAAAATCTAGCCAGCTCACAAAAATCAGGGCTCAAAATTGCTAATTAAGAAGCGAATTAAGTCAAAGTTACAGTGCATGAAGGTAAAAATACAAGGGTTCCCCCGACGTTGTGTTCTAAATGCGGTATTTTAAAGTCAAGGTCGAACGAAGTTGAGTAAAGTCAGTAGAGTTTTTCGAGAACCGGCTTCTTCAGCTCGGCTCACTCAAAGGAACCGGCTCTTTCAGAGCCTAAACGGCTCTTGGGGTTGTTTTTGCTTTTTTCATCCCTATGTGACCAAATAGGATGTAAAATTATGCACAAAATGACTTAAAGTAAGGGGGAATAGAACAAAAAAGAAAAAAAAAAAAAAAATGAAAAAGTAGTGGAAAGCTGAAAAAAAGAAACAAAAGGAAGAGGGGAAAAAAGAAGGAAAAAGAAAAAAAGCCAGAAAAGAAAGAAACAAAGGGAAAAAAAAGTAAATAGGGAACAAAAAGAAAAAAGTAACAACTCGGGAAAAAAACCACAATGAGATTTTTTTAAAGGAATTAAAAAAATAGAAAAAAAAACAGGGAAAAAGAAGAAAAAGTTTGTGTTGCATATGAACAATTTCCAATTATAACAAGTCAATCTTGTTGCCAACATCGTACTTCCAGTAAAAAAACGTGATTAAATACAGTTGTGTATCGTACTACTAATGACTTAGTTGCCACACTTGGGATTGCTGTTGCTCACCGCTGTTTCAAGCGTTGCTCACCGACTTTGCGTGAACGCTCAGACCCGTGGAAAATTACAGGGAACATTGCTTATGAACGACCTATATTTCATGTTGACAATATCAATGTATTATTTGCACCACTAGGAGGCACTAAAAATGACACACTGTCCCTTTAAAAAGCAATTTTTTCGTTAAAAACGCAGGAGTGATGGTTCCCAATCAGAAAAAATCTTTCTCACCTTCTGTAAAGCGAGAAGAAGCATCAATTCGATCCAGCGATCCGACGCCGGGGCCGTGTAACCTTCCCAGAAAGTGATAATAGCACAAATCTATCTCACAAAAATGTCCAAAGTAATAAAGTTGTCCTTGTTGGAAAAATAAATAAATAAATGAAAAAATGTAAGAGAAAAAAGAATTGAAGAAGAATTGCTTGGGAAGTGAAGCTGCAAACTTGTAAGCGCCGTTAAAGGGACAGTGTGTGTTATTTAGCGCCTCCTAGTGGTTAAAAAACACATTAGTTAGTTAAAAGAAAACCAATATTGATTTGAATCATATAATAGTGCAATTTTCTTAAATACTCGTCCTGGAGATATTTGTATTTATTCAACAGAAGATGAGGATCACCTAGGGGTGTCAATACTCCCTATTGGTGTGTGAGTGTGTGTGAATGGGTAAGTGTGAAGCACATTGTAAAGGGTTTTTGCCATACGTGCCTCTTGTTTGATGTTGATCTAATTTTATGTAATCCTATTCTAACATGTATGTTTTTCAGATGTCATTTGATCAGTTTTTCAGATATCTACAGGAAAAAAGTTAAATTAATAATTCTATTATTTTGTTTATTTATGTTTACATTATGTGCCTCCAGTTTTCTGTTTATTGTGCGGTCATCTGATTTTAACATGCACCATCATTTCCGGACTATAGAGCGCACATGAATATAAGCCTCATCCAGTACAGGCACTCAAATGTAAACATGTATCTGGTTTTGATGTAATCTGTTATGTTTTTGCATGAAATTGAATCAAATTCAATGCTAAAAATATGACATTGATGTACGTTTTTTTTCACTTTTTGCTCCCTTTGAATTTTATTTTAATAGCATTTGACTCCCTATTGGTGTGTGAGTGTGTGTGTGAATGGGTAAGTGTGAAACACATTGTAAAGCGCTTTTGACATGATGTGCCTCTTGTTTAATGTTGATCTGATTTTATGTCATCCTATTTTAACATGTATGTTTTTCAGATGTCATTTGATCAGTTTTCCACAAATCTACAGGCAAAAAGATAAATGAATAATTCTATTAATTGGTTTATTTATTTATTTATGTTTACCTTATGTGCCTCCAGTTTTCTGTTCATTTTAATATGCACCATAATTTCCGGACTATAGAGTGTGAGTGTGTGTGTGAATGGGTAAGTGTGAAGCACATTGTAGAGCACATTGGGAAGTCTTCATTGACTTGAAAAGCGCTATAGAAATGCAGACCAGTTACCATTTACTTAAAACGGGTGGTTGTGGAACGGATTTGCCTCAAAAATCGAGGGAGTACAATATGGCCGTCTCCTTCCAGGAGTCCCCCCTTATCCTATATTCTCCGCCTCTCTTCTTATCCTAACTCCATTTTGTTCCCAGTCCCGGGACGACGTGCGGCAGATGAGTACCTTCCCCGTCCGAGCTCCGAGGAAGAATTTGCCGGATGAGCGAGCGCGACTCCACTTCATAGGAAATGTTGTTGCATTTCATTAGGGCCCGGATTCATCACGGCGAGCAAACAAGAGGAGCGTGCAAATCACAGCCGAGAAATTTTCTGGCGAGTAATGCGACGAGCAAACAAAAGGCAGCGGTTGGGTTAGACAAAAGGGGACGGAGAGGGACGTGATTGCTCATTGTTGTGCATGAGTGTGTCACAGGGTTCCTACAGCTTAAAACAGGTTCAATTTAAGACTTTTAAGACGTTTGAATGCCTTTTAAACTGAAATTTAGGACCAAGTTGACAAGAAACACCATTAAAACCAACAAAACAAAAGAAAAACACGTGAATTAGAGGCAAAAGTTCCTACGGCTTAAGGCAGGTAAAGTTTAAGACTTTTTAATGCCTTTTAAACTCAAATTTAGGACCAAGTCGAAAAAAAACACGAATGAAGAAAACAAAAGAAAAACACATGGATTAGAGGCAGAGGTTCTTACATATTAAGGCAAGTAAAATTTAAGACTTTTTAAGACATTTTAATGCCTTTTAATCTAAAATTTAGGACCAAGTTGACAAGAAACACAATTAAAACGAACAAAACAAAAGAAAAACACATGGATGAGAGGCAGAGGTTCTTACATATTAAGGCAGGTAAAATTTAAGACTTTTTAAGACTTTTTAATGCCGTTTAAACTAAAATTTAGGACCAAGTTGACAAGAAACACCATTAAACAAACAAAAGAAAAGAAAAACACATGGATTAGAGGCAGAGGTTCTTACATATTGAGGCAAGTAAAATTTAAGACTTTTTAAGACTTTTTAATGCCTTTTAAACTCAAATTTAGGACCAAGTTGACAAGAAACACAATTAAAATGAACAAAACAAAAGAAAAACACATGGATGAGAGGCAGAGGTTCTTACATATTAAGGCAGGTAAAATTTAAGACTTTTTAAGACTTTTTAATGCCGTTTAAACTAAAATTTAGGACCAAGTCGACAAAAACAATCAAAACAAACATAACAAAAGAAAAACATCACATGAATCAGAGGCAGAGGTTCCTACATCTTAGGGCAGGTAAAATTTAAGACTTTTTAATGCCCTTTAAACTCAAATTTAGGACCAAGTCGACAAAAAACACAATCATAAAGAAAGGAACAAAAGAAAAACATCACATGAATCAGAGGCGGAGGCGGAGGTTCCTACAGCTTAAGGTACGTAAACTCAAGTCTTTTTAGTTCAAACAAATAGAAATCTTATTCATGTGTTCACATTCAAAAACTAGATTTAAGACTTCTTGAAGCTAATTAAGGCCTTATTTTTTTAGAGTAATAAATTGCACCCTGGTTATCCCGGAAGTCGGGATTACCACTTGTAAGGCCCCTTCTCAAGGTTTTCATTTTAATCATGTTTTTGAGTTTTTCCTTGCCCGCATGTTAGTTTAAGATCAGGGAATGGTGTAACTGTATAAATCTGTCCTTTATGACATTTTGTGATTAAGGGGTGACTTGACTTGAATGCCTTTCAAGACTTTTCAAGGATCCATGGGAACCCTGGTGCATACCTGTCAACCTCCAGGGCTCCATGTCCTTACAAACTGTTGTATTTTCCCTTACAAAATACAAAATAATCTTACACCATATTTTTTTGTCAAACGTGTTTATTTATGTAGTTTAACATGTTATATTGTATATGTGTTTCGTTATATCCTATATATGCTTTGAGACTGGGAGGTCGCTGGTTCGCGCCTCGGCCGAGTCATACCTAAGACTTATAACATTGGTAAAAATGGCGGCGCCCTCTGTTGGCTGCGGCTGCATCGGCTCGCTACAACGGGCCAGGTGTATCGACATTTCGTTCTGTGTACATTGTTACAAAGAATTACAATACAAAGGAAATTATTATTATTATTATTATTATTATTATTGTTAGTTAACATTTTGTTGTGAGATACTGAGTTGCTCGACATGAATGAGCTTTATTATATAAAAAGTTCAAAAATGAAGTAGCTGGGACGTTCACTGTAGAAGGAAAAAATACATGCAAATATAATTACGTAGAATTTTCTTATTCAAATGATGAATTCATTTTCTGCATTCAATTATTGTTGGTAATATACTGATTAAAGGGATAACCACAAATCTTTTTTCATTTTCTCCTTTTATACTTCCTTTTTTCTTAACTTCTTTATACAACAATAAAGATTCGTAATATAATGCTTCAAAGCAAGTGAGCCGTTTGAGAGCCGGTTCTCTTTAATGAGTTGATCCGAAAAAGCCGGTTCTCTAAAAAGAGACGGACTTCCTTTCACTACACAACTACCACAGAATGATGCATGATAGGAAATCCCCAGGCGGCAGACGCATGCGCACAGTAGCATCGAACCGCTCGTTTCGTTTGCAACGAAAGAAACGATACAGAGATAGAGGCTACCGCGGCGAACTCGTTTTACTTAATTCATTTGCCGTTTGGTGATAGTCTGTGTCTACCGGATGGTACCCATCATTGTCAAATTTGGGTTTTTACGTACAGATTTTCTTGTACGTCATACACGTCTTAAAATGCATAATAAACGTACAGGTTGACAGGTATGCTGGTGTCAGTCAACTGCCTGCAGTTAAACAGTCACGGAACAACGGAGCAGTTCCTGGAACTGAAGGTCGCCGGTCTGTTCGGCTTATCCGAGGGGTCTGGTTTTCGTAGCGAAAGCCCACTTCAGAGTCTTTTTTTGGCGACGGTTCAGACAGCAGAAAAATGGCAGCGATAAGACCCCGTAGACCCGTTTTAACAGGTCACAACCTCGTCCCCGGGTGGGAACCGCGCTGTCCGAGTGTGAGAACGTAGCCTGGAGGGGACGTCTGTCCCGCAGTGAGATGGCGGAGATAACGGACTGTAGCCCTGACCCGAACAGCGGTGCTTGTCAGCGTACTGATTCATAACCGGGACAACGGAGGAGGACAAATGGGAAAGGGTCAGGGCGTCTCGTTGTAAACGGGGACAGAGTAGGATTGTTAGCCTTGTGTCAAAGTAACCGGGCGATGGATTGTTGTGTGTCACACTGTTCCTACAGCTTAAGAAAGGTTAAATTTAAGACTTTTTAAGACGCTTTTGAATTCAAATTTAGGACAAAATCGACAAAAAACACAATTAAAACTAACAAAACAAAAGAAAAACACATGAATTAGAGGCAGAGGTTCCTAAAGCTAAAGGCAGGTTAAATTTAAGACTTTTTAAGACGTTTGAATGCCTTTTAAACTCAAATTTAGGACCAAGTTGACAAGAAACACCATTAAAACAAATAAAAACAAAAGAAAAACACATGAATCAGAGGCAGAGGTTACTAAAGCTTAGGGCAGGTAAAATTTAAGACTTTTAAGACGTTTTATTCCCTTTTGAATTCAAATTTAGGACGAAACGACAAAAAACACAAGTAAAACTAAGAAAACAAAAGAAAAACACATGAATTAGAGGCAGAGGTTCCTACAGCTTAGGGCAGGTAAAATTTAAGACTTTTTAAGATGTTTTTATCCCTTTTAAACTAAAATTTAGGACCAAGTCGACAATAAACACAATCAAAACAAATATAACAAAAGAAAAACTTTACATGAATCAGAGGCAGAGGTTCCTAAATCTTAGGGCAGGTCAAATTTAAGACTTTTTAATGTCTTTTAAACTCAAATTTAGGACGAAGTCGACAAAAAACACAGTTGAAATAAATAAAACAAAAGAAAAACTCATAAATTAGAGGCAGAGGATCCTACAGCTTAAGGCAGGTAAGATTTAAGACTATAACACAATTAAAACAAACATAACAAAAGAAAAACATCACATTAATCAGAGGCAGAGGATCCTACATCTTAGGGCAGGTAAAATTTAAGACTTTTTAATGCCTTTTAAACTCAAATTTAGGACCAAGTCGACAAAAAACACAGTTGAAATAAATAAAACAAAAGAAAAACTCATAAATTAGAGGCAGAGGATCCTACAGCTTAAGGCAGGTAAGATTTAAGACTATTTAAGACGTTTTAATGCCTTTTAAAGTCAAATTTAGGACCAAGTCGGAAAAAAACACAATTAAAACAAACAAAACAAAAGAAAAACACATGGATTAGAGGCAGATTTTCTTACATATTAGGGCAAGTAAAAAATAAGACTTTTTAATGCCTTTCCAACTCAAATTTAGGACATTTAAGTCGACAAAAAACGAGGACAGAGTAGGATTGTGTCAAAGTATCCGGGCGGTGGATTGTTGGACGTGGTACAGGATGCCGGGCGGCACTTGACACCGACGCCAACAGCTGCATGAGGGGGAACACAACAGCTGCATTCATGACAGACGCGTAAGAAATGGACAGTGGGGCTGTTGTGGCTTGGGAGATAAGAGGAATGCCATGGGAGCTCGCTAAGGGCAGAGCGGGAGAACCGAAAAGCATGAGTCAGTCCAGTGTTAACAATGGCGAAGCCTGTTTATGCAATGACTGCTGTTGACAGGGTGGAATAGAAGTGTCTTTAGAGTGATTATTTCAAACTAAAGGTAAGATATGGCCGAGAAAGTTCAGCCCGACCCGACCCGAGTCGAGGGTATCTAAACCCGAACCCGCCCAAACCTGACGAATTAACTTGATTTGATAACCGAGCCCGAAATAAACCCGAAGCTTTATTTCGACCGAGCGTACTTATATTCATCTTTCTCCCCATGCATACCTCTATTCATTTTTTTCTTCATTATTCATCCATTTATTCATCTCTTGTTCCTATCATCCATCCATCACTTCTCCCTATCTATCGTTCTCTCATCTATCCATCGATCTATCAATTCATATATCCATCCATTCTTCTCTCCATCCACCAATACATCCATTTTTTCTCTCTATCCATTTATTCCATCCGTCCATCCATATCCACCCAGCCACCCATACATCCATCACTTCTCCCCATCCATCCATCTATCCTCCTCTCTATCCATCCATCACTTCTCCTTATCCATCCATTTCTTCTCTTTATCTACCATTCATCTTTCTTACCATCCGTAATTTCATCTATACCTACATTCATTTTTCTCTTTATCATCCATCCATTTATTCATATCTTGTTCTTTCCATCCATCCATCCATCACTTCACCCTATCACTTCTCCCGAATCATCCATCCATCCATTTCTTCTCTCTATTTACCATTCATCTTTCTTACCATCCATAATTTCATCTATACCTCCATCCATTTTTCTCTTTATCATCCATCAATTTATTAATTTTGTTCTTTCCATCCATCCATCCATCCATCCATTTCTTCTCTCTATCTCCCATTTGTCTTTCTCCCCCTTCATAATTGTATCTATTCCTCCATCCATTTTTCTCTTCATCGTCCATCCATCCATCCATCCATCCATCCATCCATCCATCCACCCATCACTTCTCCCCATCCATCCATCTCTTTCTATCTTTCTACCATTCATATTTCTCCCCATCCATCCATCCATCCATCTATCCATCCATCTCTTTCTATCTTTCTACCATTCATATTTCTCCCCATCCATCCATCCATCCATATATCCATCCATCTCTTTCTATCTTTCTACCATTCATATTTCTCCCCATCCATCCATCCATCTCTTTCTATCTTTCTACCATTTATATTTCTCCACATCCATCCATCCATCCATCCCTCTCTATCTACTATTCATATTTCTCCCCATCCATCCATCCATCTATCCATCCATCTCTTTCTATCTTTCTACCATTCACATTTCTCCCCATCCATCCATCCATCCATCACTCTCTATCTACAATTCATATTTCTCCCAACCATAATTTCATCTGTACTTCCATCCATTTTTCTCTTCATCATCCATCCATTTATTCATCTCTTGTTCTTTCCATTCATCTATCCATCTCTACCCCATCCATCCATCCATCAATCCATCTCTCTCTATATACTGTTCATATTTCTCCCATCACTCCCTCCATCCATCTCTCTACAGTTCGTATTTTTTCCATCCATATTTTCATCTATATCTCCATCCATTCTTCTCTTTATCATCCATCCATTTACTCATCTCTTGTTCTTTCCATCCATCTATCCTGTCACCCCGTCCAGCCATCCACCAATCCCTTCTCCCCATCCATCCATCCGTCCATCCATCGATCCTGTCACCCCGTCCATCCATTCTCCCCATCCATCCATCCTCCCCATCCATCCATCCATCCATTCCTTCTCCCAATCCATCCATCCATCCATCCATTCCTTCTCCCCATCCATCCATCCATCCATCCATCCATCCATCCCTTCTCCCCATCCATCCATCCATCCATCCATTCCTTCTCCCCATCCATCTATCCATCCATCCATCCATTCCTTCTCCCCATCCATCCATCCATCCATCCATCCATCCATCCATCCATCCATCCATCCATCCATCCATCCATCCATCCATCCATCCAAAATCCGAACAGACTCACCTTTAACTCCCACATTTCATCTTATCTTCTACACCCCCCCCTTTCATCCTCTCATTCCAGCACCTCCAGATCATTTTCATGCACCATAAACTTAACCAGAGCTTTCGACCTTGTTTTGCAGATTCGGTTCCGTACCCCGCTGGCCAGCGCACAGGCCGATCCCCCGGCCCCTTCCGGTCAATATCGGGGACGCCTGCCAGGTAATGGTTTAATTCATGCAGGAACCGACCAAAAAGGGGAGGGGAGAGGGACGGTTTGCTGTAACTACCGAGAGGTGGGCGAAACTATCCCTGGTGGGCTTCACTTGGCCGGCTGATGAGCAGCGGTCCGTGCTTCGAAAGCGGTTTAGGGGATTGATTTGACAGCTAATTTAGCAAAATGATTTGCATAAGGCCTTGTGCTAATAAGGTGGGCTGGCCCCGCCCCTTTTTTGCCTTCCCCCTTCCAATTCTTCAGATATCTTCTCCTTCCTTCCCTCTCAACAAACGGTAACAGATTATGTACGCCAATTAGGTAGACAAGGGATTCAAATTGGATATCGATCAAGGGAATCTTCTCGCGTTAACGTCGAGATGATTGATTTGCCATTTTGAAATCCCACCGACTGCGGCCAGCTGCAGTCGGGGGCCGGATGCTTCCGCGTTGCTGGTTTATGAGAGATTTGTGATGGCGACGCGGTTCTATAGGTCCCAGATGCTCTCCCAGGAGAGAATTCCTCGACGGTGTACACCAGTGTTCCCTCTAAGCTGCGCGCGTGCGCAATTGCGCACTGCTCGCCCATTCTCAGCGCGCAAGAAAATCTAGCCAGCGCACAAAAATGAGGGCTCAAAATGACTAATTAAGAAGCGACTTAAGTCAAAGTTACAGTGCATGAAGGTCAAAATACACGGGTTCCCCTGACGTTGTGTCCTAAATGCGGTATTTTGAAGTCAATTGTTTGAAGTTGAGTAAAGTTAGTAGAGTTTGTCGAGAACCGGCTTCTTCGGCTCGGCTCACTCAAAGGAACCGGCTCTTTCGGGTCCTAAACGGCTCTTCGGGTTGTTTTTGCTTCTTTCATCACAACATGACCAAATATGATGTAAAATTATGCACAACATGACTTAAAGGAAGGTGGGGAATAGAACAAAAAAGAAAAAAAATACCAAAATGAAAAAGTAGTGGAAAGCTGAGAGAAAAAGAAACAAAAGGAAGAGTAAAAAAGAAGGAAAAATTTAGAAAAAAAAACAGAAAAAAAGAAAAAAATAAATGTAGGAAAAAAGTAAATAGAGAACAAAAAGAAACAAGTAACAGCTCGGAAAAAATAAACACAATGAGATTTTTTTTTTTAAAGGAATTTAAAAAAAAGTAGGACAAAAAACACAGAAAAAAAAGTTTGTGTTGCATTCAAATAATTTCCAATGATATCAAGTGAATTTTGTTGCCAACATTGTACTTCCACTCAAAAATGTGATTAAATACAGTTGTGTATCGTGCAACCGACTAAATAAGCCCCCAAAAATGTTAATATTATGCAACAAAATATATCAGGAAATAAAAAGAAATGGATATCTTGTGAAAGAATTGTAAGAACAAACAACGTTTGTAGGCCATACAACAATTCATTCAAAAGTGAAAAAAATGTTTGCATTGCCGGAAACTCAGCAAAATGGAAAGTGATGTCAAGTTTTGATAATGACTTAGTTGCCACACTTGGGATTGCTGTTGCTCACTGTTGTTTCAAGCGTTGCTCACCCACTTTGTGTGAACGCCCAGACCCGTGGAAAATTACAGGGAACATTGGTGTACACTAAAAAGTACACTCCACTCCCAATCGAAGGATTTTATACATTTGACTATAAAGGATTTTATACGATAGACTCAGTTTAATGCAAGATTTTCACCAAGTGGGCTTGAGTTCAATCTACAAGGTCAGGGCAGGCTGGTGGAAGATGTTGTTTACAGGAACGGCAGGAACGGGACGTACTGCTGATAAGATGATCAGCGCACCCAGACGCTGTTGACGCAGAAAGGCTGTTGTTTTGAGGACCCCAGACATCGGGACGCTCGTCTATGGGATGGTGAAGCCCTGTGGGCTTCCTTGGCACGCCCATGGGAGGAGCCGAGTCGCCATCTTGCAGGGAGACGTGAGCCGATAAGAGAACGCTAAAGGACTTCAGAAGGAGGCTTCCCGCAGACGCCAACGTCCCTACTTCGGCCATCTTAAATGGAGTATACTTATAAATTGTTAGGGAAAATAAATCTGTGCAAATGTCGATGTTCCTGTTCATTTTTCCCTCAAGAAACGAGCGCGCATAAATTGTTGAGTGAATGTAGGTTGTGTTTGGTAAACGGTACATTTACACAATATATGGCAACAATTTGTACAGTGAATGTGAAATTCAGGTATAGTGGGGGATAAGAACCAATAGTAATTAGCTCCAAACTCCAAGTATCCCAGATAAAAACATTAAAATAACAAAACAGTATATATGAAGTACTACTGATGTGTAATACACGTCCATATAGTGAAATATAAAGACATATCATTATATATACATGTTTTTGTATAACTTTGGTATGATGTAACTTGAGCTGGTCAAGTGGAGTAGCGGGTGGATGCATCAGGGGGAGGAGACAGGGGATTAAGACCAAACATGATTTTAAAAGCTTCCACTTTTGAAGGTATGTATGCCTGGTTTTTGAGGTTGCCTGGTTTTTGAGGTTTCTCTACTCAAATACAGGTGAATGTGAGAACCTGCTAGCATAGCAATGAGCTGATAATTTTTATCACCTGAGTTGAAGAAGAAAAACCAGCAAATTCATGGTGAACATACCGCCCTCAAGGACTGGAATGCTAAGGTCTGCCTTAGAAGACTATAATACTTTAATTCCTTCATTATTCTTTATATTAAGCCTGATTGTTTACATATTTCTTAGGGCAACAATGTGTGTGCCTTCTTCCTATTTCTTTGTTTCCATGGTTATCATGCTTTCGGTTTTCTTTTTAGAAATACTGCAAGTCTTAGGACCCATTTTTAAACCGATACAGTGAAAAAATATGGTATTGTATAGCCGCCTTGTAAAGTCTTTACGAACCACACAAGATTATAAACTGAATGAAGAGAAAAGCATAGTGGGAGGTAGTTCAGCCAAAAGCATATCTGCATTCTCATGTTGCCGTTACATAAACCAATAGCAGACCGGCATTTCATATAACATGTCTTCTGTGGGGCAACCATAGGACGACACCATACCACATAATGCCGGCCGCCGTTAATCCAGAGGGAAGAAGAAAATGCGATGGCAAAGCAAAGCCAACAGAGAGCAGTGGCAGCGTCATTTTTAAGCAGACTTGTTGTGAAACATGGCAACAATTTTGAGCATTAACAAGAACTTTAAGCTTTGAAAACGCAACACAAAAATTAAAGAAGTTTCAAGGATTTCAAGCACCTGTCCGAACCCTGTGTGACACAAGTCAATAGCAAACCATCAGCCAACCAAAATCGACTGCCAGAATTTTTGTGCAAAACATCCGATTATTTTCTCCTTTTCTCCTTTTTTCTCTTTTTCTCTCTCACTTTTTTTCTCAGTCTCTTCTCTTTTTTCTTTCTTCCTCTCTCTTTGTGTCTCTCTCTTTCTCCCCTATTTTTCTCTCTTTCTGACACTCTTTCGGTCACTATCTTTCTTTCTCTCTCTATGCCTCTTTCTTTCATTTCTCTATAGTTGCCCCTCTGTTCTCTTCTCTCATTTTTTTCTCACTGTCTTTCTCTCTCTTTTCCCTTTCTCTCGTACTCTCTATTCCTCTTTTTCTCTATTTCTCTCTCACACTCTCTTGCTCCCTTTCTTTTCTCTCCTTGTCTGTCCTCTTTTTTTTCTGTCTCTTCTTTTCTTTTTCTCTCATTTTCTTTCTATCGTTCTCGCTTGTTTTTATTGTCCCTTCCTTTATCGCTTAGTCTCACTCTATCTTTCATTCTCACCTTATTTCTTTTCCTCGCTCTCTTTCCCATTCTCTCTCTCTCTCTTTTTCTCCCTTTTCCTTTCACTCAATTTATTTCTCGCTCTCATTATTTCTTTGTTTCTTGCTCTCTTTCTCCATTTCATTCTCTCTCTCTCTATCTTTCTCCTTCTCTCTCACTTTGACTCTCTATCTCTCTCTCTCTCTTTCTCTCTTCTCTCTTTTTGGTCCTCTCTGTCTGTGTTCTTGTTTTTCTCTCTACTTTTCCTTTATCTCTCCCGCTCTCTGTTTGTCTTTCTCCCTCCCTATTTTCTACTGTCTTTCTCGCTTTGTCTGTCTTTTTCTCAAACTTCTTCTCTTTCACTTCTCTCTCTCTTTTCTCTTCTCTTTTCTCTTCTTTCTGTCACTCACTTTCTGACTCTTTTTTTTTCTCCCTGTCAATCTCACTTTAATTATTTTTTCTTTCTGTTCCTCCCACTCTCTGTTTTGCTCTCTTTCAAACTGTCTTTCTTTCTTTCTTTCTTTCTTTCTTTCTTTCTTTCTTTCTTGCATCTTTGCTTTCTTTCTTTTTTTTTATTGCTTTCTCTTTTGTCTTTTTAGTTTTCTCTCTTTATTTTTCTTTTCTATTTTCTCTTCTCTTTTCTCCATCTCTCCCTCACTCTCTGTCTCTGTCTTTTCTCTGTCTTTCTGCCCCTTTCTCTCTCCATCTCTTTCAATCCCTCCCTTTCTCTCTCTTACTCTTTCTTTCTTTCTCTTTCATCTACAAGTCCAGCACCCCAGCATTTCTCTCTTTCAAACTGTCTTTTTTCCTTTCTTTCTTTCTTTCTTTCTTTCTTTCTTTCTTTCTTTCTTTCTTGTTAGCTTTCTTGCATCTTTGCTTTCTTTCTTTTTTTTGCTTGCTTTCTCTTTTGTCTTTTTAGTTTTCTCTCTTTATTTTTCTTTTCTATTTTCTCTTCTCTTTTCTCCATCTCTCCCTCACTCTCTGTCTCTGTCTTTTCTCTGTCTTTCTGCCCCTTTCTCTCTCCATCTCTTTCAATCCCTCTCTTTCTCTCTCTTACTCTTTCTTTCTTTCTCTTTCATCTAAAAGTCCAGCACCCCAGCATTTCTCTCTTTCAAACTGTCTTTTTTCCTTTCTTTCTTTCTTTCTTTCTTTCTTTCTTTCTTTCTTTCTTTCTTTCTTTCTTTCTTTCTTTCTTTCTTTCTTTCTTTCTTTCTTTCTTTCTTTCTTTCTTTCTTTCTCCCTCCTCCCTATCTCTTTCTTGTTAGCTTTCTTGCATCTTTGCTTGCTTTCTTTTTCTTGCTTGCTTTGTCTTTTTAACTTTCTTTATGTATTTTTCTTTTCTCTTCTCTTTTCTCCATCTCTCTCTCACTCTCCGTCTCTGTCTTTTTGCCCCTTTCTCTCTCCATCTCTCTCTTTCTTTCTCTTACTCTTTCTTTCTCTTTTCATCTACAAGTCCAGCACCAATCATTGAAGATCTGCCAAAGAGGCAATTGATCGGAAACAGGGCTCGATTCAAAGGACAGAATCCCGACAGTTTTCCGTTTCAGCGGCTCGTGTACCGGTACTCACTGTTCATGTTCTTGAAGATATTGAGGATGGGGAGGATCTGTCGGTAGTAGGGCACCAGCGTTTCCCCCACCGTGTCGGCGGACATCACCAGATGCTGCAGAACTTTCAGGGTGGTGCAGATCACTTGCCGGTTCCTCGTGTTTAGGGCATCTGGGAGGCAGGAATCGGCAGTGGTTAGCACATTTGCATACCTGTCGCGCTCCAGGGCTCCATGCCCTTACAAACTGTCGTATTTTCCCTTACAAAATAATCGTACACCATATTTTTTTCAAACGTGTTTATTTATGTCGTTTAACATGTTATATTGTCCATCTCATCAGCTGCACCGTTTATCCTCAGTAGGGTCGCGGGGGTGCTGGAGCCCATCCCAGCAATCATCGGGCAGTGGGCAGGGGACACCCTGAACTGGTTGCCAGCCAATCGCAGGGCACACGGGGACAGACAACTCACTCGCTCAGTCACACCTAGGGACAATTTGGACCGGCCAATTCACCTGAAATGCATGTCTTTGGAATGTGGGAGGAAAGCGGAGTGCCCGGAGGAAACCCACGCAAGCACGGGGAGAACATACAAACTCCGCACAGGAAGTCTGGAGCTGGATTTGAACCCACGACAGGTTCCCATGACATGAACTGTGCCGCACAAGCGCTAACCACTGCGCCGCCGTGCTGCCCCCAAATAAATAAACCAATTAATAGAATTATTCATTTATCTTTTTGCCTGTAGATTTGTGGAAAACTGATCAAATGACATCTGAAAAACATACATGTTAAAATAGGATTACATAAAATCAGATCAACATTAAACAAGAGGCACATAATGTCAAAAGCGCTTTACAATGTGTTTCACACTTACCCATTCACACACACACTCACACACCAATAGGGAGTCAAATGCTATCTTTCTTTCTTTCTTTCCTCCATTTTTCCATCCATCTATCTTTCTTTCTTTCCTCCATTTTTCCATCCATCTATCTTTCTTTCTTTCCTCCATTTTTCCATCCATCTATCTTTCTTTCTTTCCTCCATTTTTCCATCCATCTATCTTTCTTTCTTTCCTCCATTTTTCCATCCATCTATCTTTCTTTCTTTCCTCCATTTTTGGCTAAGAGACGGACCTCCTTGCACTACACAACTACCACATGAAATCCGATGTTTTTTAAGACCGCATGTATTTCAAATTTACTCAATCAACCCCGCCTGTTGTTTTCGGATCAGAATAACGTACGGCTTAATTCAGGTTCAGCCATTGCGACTTGATGATTGTATCCAAAGAAAATTCAAAACTATGTTGTAATGTATGTCTACTGATCTGCTTTCGCTTTGTTCACGTGTGATCGGAACGATGCATGATGGGAAATCCCCAGGCGGCAGACGCATGCGCACAGTAACATCAAACCGCTCGCTTCGTTTGCGATGTAAAAACGATACCGAGATAGAGGCTACCGCGGCGAACTCGTTTGACTTGATTGATTTGGCGTTTTGTGATAGTGGGCGCCACCAGGCTGCACTTGCCCAAGACACACCACAGGAAATGGTGCCCCTACGACTTGTGTGGTTAAGGGATCCACTGACCCACCCAGCTTACCTTCTCTTATTTTGCTAATATGTATGTCCAATTTGCCCTGCGATTGGCTGGCAACCAGTTCAGGGTGTCCCCTGCCCACTGCCCGAAGATAGCTGGGATGGGCTCCAGCACCCCCGCGACCCTACTGAGGATAAGCGGTGCAGATAATGGATGGTATATCTAATTTTATTTTTTTTTACTTCCATCCAATTACCTTAGGTTTCCTACCCTGCCATACTGCAATTTTACCTCAGAACAGATTTATGTGGTAGATGGCCAGAACCCGACCTGAACCTGAACCCAGTTGGGCTTAAAATGTCAGGCTGGTCGGGCTTCTCTCGCTCTCTCTTGCGATTTATATTATTTCTAAACAGCATCCACTTACTTTTACTCAAGTAATTATTTAGATAAAGGACATTCTTACCAAACTATAAAATTAACTCTAAATTACTAAATCCATAAGAATTTTCACCCTCGGTGTTGGGTTAAAAGACACGCGGCTTCCTCCTTCCACCTCCCTCACGTCAGATGTCATTTCCGCTTCTTGTCAATATCTCACAAGCTTTACAAACGTTCTTTTTGCTTTTTGGACAAATCTTTCACTATTTGCAGCTTGTAATCTGCAGAATTAGATTTTCTTTCTGCTGCCATTTTGTTCAGTTTTGCTTTTGTCCGCTGCATGTCACACTCGATTTGAGGGACCCGGATCCAAGTACACCCCAAGCTGCGTAGTCCAGCCCAAATGCACAGTTCGGCTCTAAGGTATGCATGGCCGAAGTAAAGCTTCGTGTTTACTTTAGCAGCAAATTAAAGTTTCGGGTTTGTTTCGGGCTCGGGTTTATATACCTATGACTCGGGTCAGGTCGGGCTGAATATTATAGGCTTGATCTTCCCTCTAACCCCAGGGGTCTCTCCTTGTTGTAATGCAAGAACTGATCAGAAATGAATACTTGTCACTGGAACAGTTTATCATGCAAAAAACTGACTTTAGACTGTAGTTATGTGCACGTGTCTAAATCGGATGATCTCATTTTCCACTATTTAGTGACTATTTTTCAACCTTAATAAGACATAATCCAGATACTGACACAAGATAAACAGCAGACAACATTCTCCCCGCATTCTCTTCCCCGTTTCCGAGAAGTGCTCTTCTGCAATCACCGATAGCGAATGCGCCGGGGAGGCCGCGGCTAATGAGAGCCAATCACGAAGCTATTTGGCCTCCGGCCACACTTAACTCCGTCTCCGGCTACCCCCGAGAACAAAAGGTGGCGGGGGAGTCTAAGGGTTCGGGAGCGACAAACTCGCTGAAAAGAAAGCAGGGCCGAAAACAATCGAATGTCATTGGGAGGCGGGGACAAAGGACGTGACAGAAGGGGGGAAAACAACCGCTTACCTGGATAAATCTAAATAAAACCAAAGTAATATTCTTTTTTTTTTTCAAGATTTTAAATTCCTTTTTAGAATATTTAGATTTTCTTTGGATTTAATAGCACAACTTGGTCGTTTCCCCTTTCAACCTCTCTGTCATGGTCGCCTTGGCGACCGGTCTGCCCCGCCCCCTGGGCACCAGCTGAAGCAGTTCAACTAATTGCGTGTCTGCTATTTAAGGCTGGATTGTGGGTTTTGCGGGTGCTGGCTCATTATATACCTTTTCTGTCCTGTCATGCCTTGTCCTGTTTAGTTGAGTTGGAAGAAGCCTGTGTTTGCACGTTTTTGTTAAAGCCTGTTTGTTCTGTCTTGTCCCTGAGTTATGGACAACTTTTATTTTGGTAAATAAAAGTTTTGGATCGTCACGCAATTGAGTTCTCCCTTCCTGCCTCCTGCCTCCGTTCTGGTCCGGTCACTCCTTCCACCTCGTGACACTCTCTTAATGTGAGCAAAGCATCATAGATGACACTACTTGTGATACAGATTATAAGAATTTATTTTCCACATTTAAATATATTTTGATATCTTCTACAACTGGTAGCAAAACTTTGTCGTTTCTTTCCTCTTGAATATATTTTTTCACTTTCTATAGAAATGTGCCATGAATTGACTATTTTATTATGGAAAAATAAGCTAATATTTTACAATAGCATAGCAAAAAAGAGATACGCAGTCGGGGTATTTATTGACTTAAAAAAGGATTTGATACCATTGATCATAATATACTATTTAAAAAAACTGGAAAGATATGGTATCAGGGGCTTGGCTTTGCAATGGATTCAAAGTTATTTGACAGGAAGGAAGCAATATGTGAAAATGGGAGGGTTGTCATCTGAATACTTGGACATCTGTTGTGGAGTACCACAGGGTTCTATCCTGGGTCCAAAGTTATTTAATTTGTATATTAATGATATTTTTAATGTTTCAAAACTATTAAAATGAGTCATATTTGCAGACGACACGAACATTTTCTATTCAAATGATTTGGTAACCTGCATTAATCGTGAATTAATTAACCTAAAATTATGGATGGGTATAAATAAATGATCTTTAAATTAAAATAAAACCCAAGTCATATTCTTTGGTAATCGCAAGGCAAATCAAGATTTAGAAGAAAAAAATAGATGGTGCTGCACTAGACATTGTATCATCTTTCGTTCATTTTGCCGGCTGTGATTTTTGGACTGTGGACTTTAATGAAGGACATTTAGTTTCAATCGCGGGACTTGAAGTCGGGTTTGGGTTAATTTTGTGTTACATGTTTAAATGTGGGGGCATGCGGCTTATATACAGGTGCGGCTTGTGTATGTACAAAATCGGTTTTCCTCTTAAAACGTGGTGGGTGCGGCTTATAATCAGGTGCGCTCTATAGTCCGGAATTTACGGTATTTTGTTCTTGACTCATTGTTTTTTGTCCTGTTTTGATTTTAATGATGATTTAAGCATCAAAGGATGTGCTTTTGAAATAGAAACCATTAATTGCCCTTCTTAAGGCTTTTGAAACACTCAAAACCTCACCTGATTAATTTCCGTGGAGAAAATTGAAGCTTTTTGCAGAAACATTGCATTATGATTTCACGCACACTTCTGCGAAAAGCAATAACCTGCTTATGCATGCGAAGTGTGAACTTACGGGAAATATTTTACAGCTCGCCAAAAAAAAAACAAGGTGCTGGGTCAAAATCAGATAAATAAAACAAGAAATAAGGCTTGTAAAACGTGTGTGAAGATAGTTGTTGATTAAATCAGATAGTGTGGGATGTTTGTCTTATACAAAGTCGTATATTAAACTGCTCTGAAGTGGGGAACAGCTTGGTAAAATTCCCGTACCCAAAATATAATTTAAAGAAAAATGTATGTAGTAAGTCAGGGGTGTGAAACATGCGGCCCGCGGGCCAGATCAGGCCCGCTAAGGGATGCAATCCGGCCCACGGGACAATGCTCGGAGAAGCGGAGGAGAAAAATGAGCTGCAGGTTGAAAAATATGCACTTGCCAAAGGCAGGTGCCTCTCACAAATGCTGTACTTGTATTTCTTTCTTTTTTATCTCTCTCACTCTCACTCACTGTTCCACCCTTTTCCTCTCACTCGCTATCTACCTCTCTTTCAGCGTTTTTTCCTTTTCTCCCTCTTTCTCCATTGCTTTCCTCTTCTCTCTTTCTCCCCTTCTCTCTTTCTCTCCTTCTCTTTTCTCTCCTTCCCTCTTTCTCTTGTTCTATTTCTCTTTGAATTTCTTTCTTTCTCTCTCTTTCTTTCTCCCTCTCTCATTATTTCTCTTCTTATCTATTTTGTTTCTCATGCTCTTTCTCCCTTTCTCCTTTTCCTCTCTTTCTTTGTCCCTTTCTCTCTTTCTTTGTCCCACCCTCTACTTTTCTCTCCTTCTCTTTCTCTCATTTCTTTGTCTCTTTTTTCTTTCACTCTAATCTACTAGTCCGGCCCCCGAGAGAATGTTTGTTCTATTGTGTGGCCCCCGAGTTAAAATGAGTTTGACACCCCTGTAGTAAGTACTTCTTAAGTGTAATAATGTTGGGATTATATACGTATATTTATCCTACAGTTGACACAAATATGTTATAAGTGTTCTCAGCCCTTTTTGTATAGTTTTCAGCCTAAGCTGTTTCTCAAGGCCATGAGTTTTTGTTTCTGTCTCTTTCACATACCAGTGGGTGCACCCTGACCTGTGCATGCCATAACTCAAGTTGTTTTTCTCCAGGAACCTGAATATTAGAAGGGAGGGTTCGGAGACGTCTTCAGAGCGAGCGAGGAGGAGATTCTAACAGCTTGGTCTCCGCGGCTCTCATAATGATGATTAATAAAATAACCAATTCTAAAGAACCGATTCTCTTTGTCTTTTATTTCAGAGCGTTTTATTATAAATGTTGGAGACTTGAACTTAACAAATATACATGTATGGATCCAATAATATGATAAAAAATGTAAAGGGATAATGATTGTATTTACGCATGGTGTGCCGTGACTGTGCTGGTTGAGTGGTGTAGTGGGTGGATGCAGAAAGGAGGAGGAGACACCAGATTAAAATGAAAACTGAATTTTACACCTTCCACTTCCAAAGATTGTTATACCCTGAAGCAGTGTTCCCTCTAAGCTGCGTGTGTGAGTTTTTAGAGTTTTACCAGAAGCAGCTTCTTTTCTCCATCTCGTTCAAAGCTTGAGCCATTGATGCTGTTCAGATGCATGCAGAGCTGATTTACAAAGCAGTACTTTTCAGAATATTTAGGGCACGTTTTCACTACAATTTACAGTCGAGGTGTCACCCAAAAAAAAACTCGTTTTGGCTCTGCAACGCTAAAGAATCCTCTATATAAAAGCTCACTCTATAATCTGTGTTCAGATACTTTTTGATGAATCCACGTAACAAATTGTAAATACGCCAAAACACCGGAAGAGAACTTAAAGGGATTTGATTGGGTGAGTGGGAGGGATGGGTGGAGCTATGCAAAAAGTGCAAGCACTCCCTCCCATCTCTCGCCCTACTCCGTCTGCGCCAAAGGTAAGCACATCAGGCTCCCTGTTCTTTGTGTAGCATTTTCATATTTCTACTTTTGACAGGAGATATATTAAGGAGAGATGTTTAAGTTAAGTTCCAAGTTATATAATTTAACAAGATATATATATTTTTAGAGCAAAATAATAAATACTGTATAAGTGATTTAAGGTTTAAATTTAATATTCTTGTCTGTTTTTATTCCTATTTATCTTCCAAAAACATTCAGTTTAAGTGTGTTCAATAAATGTTTATCCTGGTTGGCCCGCGACCTCAAGTGTGTTTTGAATTTTGGCCCCTTGTGCAACTGAGTTTGACATCCCTGGTCAAACCCACCCAACACACAAACACAGAGAACCTGTTCCCTCGTGATAGCATTCGCTGTGTGTTGTCTGCTCAGAACACAATACACGATACGATGATATCAATGAGAAAATCTGTGAATCATTGAACCAGCGAGAACTGAAGCGTGAAGTACCAAGGATTTATCGTCATCGGTTTGGAAAGGGAATATTGGATTCCTAGAATTTCTAAATGAATAATACTTTGAATCTTCCATAGTCTACTACGGCAGTTTATAGCAAATAATGAAGAAATGATGAGAAATGATCAATTATTTGATATAACATGAGCCTCACCGTAACTATTGGCCATCTTGCTGCCCCCAAATTCCTTAAAAACCTTGTGAAAGGCTGGGCAAAGAAAAAATGGAGGGCAAAAAAATGGTGATCACCAGGGAGTGCTCTGTGGATTGTTTAGTGGGACTAAGGCAGCGTCGGGAGAAAAAGCATAGCGAGGATGCAGGTCCAGCAGAGCCTGTATCTTACCAACACCAGATCCATTACCCATGAAACAGATGACCTGGAGCTAAGACTCGTGGGAAACATTCAGGACGGCTCTAGGGCCAGATCAGGCCCGTTAAGGGATGGAATCCGGCCCGCGAGACAACACTCAGAGAAGCGCAAGAGAAAAACAAGCTGCAGGTTGAAATATGTCAACTTGATGTTGCCAAAGAAAGGTGCCTCGAACAAAGACACTGTACTTGAATTTTTTCTCTCTCTCTCTCTCTCTCTCTCTCCCTCTTTTCCCCCCTTCTCACCCACTCTGTCTCTGTCTCTTTCACTCTCTGTGTCTCTCTTTTTCTCTTCCTTTGTTGCTCTTTGTCTCTCTCTCTCTGTGTCTTTTTAACTTCTTTTGCTCTAACTTCCTTCTATCCTTTTCTCTCTTTTCTCTTTTTCTCTTCCTACCCTTTGCGCTTTCTTTTCTCTTTTCTCTCCTTCCGTCTTTCTATTTCTTTTTGGATTTCTTTCTTCCGCTCCCTTTCTTTCCCCCTCTCTCACGACTTCTCTTTTTATCTCTTTTGTTTCTCACTCTCTCTCCCTATCTCTCTTTCTTTGTCCCGCCCTCTCTCCTTTTCCCTCCCTCTTTCTCTTATTTCTTTGTCTCTCTTTTTCTTTCCCTTTAATCTACTAGTCCGGCCCCTGACAGAATGTTTGTTCTATCGTCTGGCCCCCGAGTTAAAATGAGTTTGACACCCCTGTTTTAAGGATACCCGATGTTAGCGAGCAGCTAGCCAGCCGATCTCTATATCACTTTATTACACTGAAAACTGATAAAACTGAGGGATTAATGTATGGTCTGCATGTAACTACCGTAAATTCCGGACTATAAGCCGCTACTGTTTTCCCAAATGTTCAACCCTGCGGCTTATTCAGTCATGCGGCCAATGTATGTATTTTTTCTAACAGCCGCCAGCGGCACTCGAGTACAAGAGGTAAGATTTAGACCGGTGGAATATATGCAAGTGTGTTGCTAGCGTGTTTTTGAATAAAGGAGCGCAGGACGACGTCTATATGACAAAGCCTCTTTCCCATACTGGGGAAGATGACTTTAATGACGTCAGTTATAAGGAGGAAGATGAGCACAGTTTACCATGATTTTTACAAGTATGGTATATTTTTTAACAGACCCTTTTACTGTTTTGCGAGAGTGTTGCTAGTAGCGTTTTGCTACCCTTCACAGGCATGGTTTGGGATGAAAGTTATAATATTATCATTAAAGCTTTGAAAACTCTTTCGGTGTACTGTCTTTCTTTGTAAATATGTGTAACCATGTATAATATGTATTTGCAACTGTATATTTTTGTAATGTATTTATTTTAGAGACTTATCCTGATATGTTTTCCACGGGAGAATCAAAAAGAAGGGGCGAATACAACGGGGGCTGATGGGAAGTGGAGTAAAGGTGAGACGTGTTTGTGGACGCAGCGGACAATAGTGGATATATTTTTTTCCCACCCTTACCTTTGGAAATATACATTTTTTTCCCTCGGATTATTTTCAACGGGACCCGGACTCTGCAGGTCTGCGTCATATCTTAAGTACCGGTATCATTTTACGTTCAATTTGCCGGCTGTTGTTTTTGGACTGTGTACTTTGTACTCAGTTACAATCGCGGGGGACACAAAGTCGGGTTTGGGTTAACTTTGTGATTGTGTTACATGTTTTAATATGGGCGCATGCGGCTTATATACAGGTGCGGCTTGTGTAAGTACAGAGGCGGTTATCCTCCTAAAATGAGGCGGGTGCGGCTTATAATCAGATGCGCTCTATAGTCCTGAATTTACGGTATAGATATTTATCTCTTCCGACTCGGAGTCCATTCCACCCGACCCCACGGAAGTACCAAGCGTGTCCGGATTTCCGCCGTCGCCGTGATAAGGTGGAATTGGCGAGGACGGGAGTTTGAAACCTACATACCCGACAATAAAATTCTAATTACCCGCCAGTGCAAACAATTCTCCCCGCTGTGACATTTGGACCGCGGAAGCGTTCAATTATTCATCGGCCGTGCTGGAGGAGATGCACAAAAAAACGGAGAAAGCCGAGGCTGAAGGTGGGTACTGATGTGTTATCGGCGCTATAAAACCAGTGTCTGGACAAATCCCTGTTTCATATTTAGAGGGAAAATACGACCGTGTTGACCGTCGTCGCGGGAAAATGAAAAAAAAATACATTTTTGTGGAATTAATTACCAATCTGACCTTATTTGCATTGGCGACGATGTAGAACTTTGGAGTCTCTGGGTATTTGACTGAATTTGGTATGTTTACCCTAATCCTAAACCTAATAAGTCACAGGTGTCAAACAGGCGGCCCGAGGGCCAGATCAGGCCCGCTAAGGGATTGAATCCGGCCCGCGAGACAACACTCAGAGAAGCGCAAGAGAAAAACAAGCTGCAGGTTGAAATATGTCAACTTGATGTTGCCAAAGCCAGGTGCCTCGAACAAAGACACTGTACTTGTATTTATTTCTCTCTCTCTCTCTCTCTCTCTCTCTCTCTCTCTCTCTCTCTCTCTCTCTCTCTCTCTCTCTATCTATCTATCTCTCTCTCTCTTTTCCACCTCTTTTCTTCCACCCTTTCTCTGTTTCTCACTCTCTGTGTCGCTCTTTTTCTCTTCCTTTGTTGCTCTTTGTCTCTTTCTCTCTCTGTGTCTTTTAACTTCTTTTGCTCTAACTTCCTTTTTTCCTTTTCTCTCTTCATACCCTCTGCGCTTTCTTTTCTCTTTTCTCTCCTTCTTTCTTTCTATTTCTCTTTGGATTTCTTTCTTCCTCTCCCTTTCTTTTTCCCCCCTCTCACGACTTCTCTTTTTATCTCTTTTGTTTCTCCCGCTCTCTCCCTCTCTCTCTTTCTTTGTCCCGCCCTCTCTCCTTTACCCTCCCTCTTTCTCTAATTTCTTTATCTCTTTTTCTTTCTCTTTAATCTACTAGTCCAGCCCCCGACAGAATGTTTGTTCTATCGTGTGGCTACCGAGTCAAAATGAGTTTGACACCCCTGCTCTAACCCTATTTTGGTCATCCTGGAAGGGAGATGACCTCATGTGCGGACCCTTCTCAAGGTTTCTTCATTTTCCTCATGTTGGGGTTTTTTGAGTGTTTCCTTACCCTCATGTAGGTCTTAGATCAGGGCATGGTGTCATAATAGTCTGTGGTTTGCAATAGTCTGTGGTCTGTGCAGCCCTTCGAGACTCCTTGTGATCATGGGCCTCACAAATAAACATGACTTGACTTGACTATTTTTAACAAACTGGTTGATGCTCCATACAACATAGTGAACAGGCTGAATTAGGGTACAGCACACAGTGTTTGTACAAGGCCAATTTCAAGCACTTTTAAGGCCAATTTTTCCAGGACCTTCACAGTGAGAAATCCAGAGAAAATTTTGTTTGAGTGGCTTTGATGACAAAAATGAAGTCGCTATGCTGCTGCTAGCAAATCTATCCATCCATCCATCCATTATCTGCACTGCTTATCCTCAGTAGGGTCGCGGGGGTGCTGGAGCCCATCCCAGCTATCTTCGGGCAGTGGGCAGGGGACACAGAGACTCAATTCACTCGCTCAGTCGCCCCTAGGGACAATTTGGACCGGCCAATTAACCTGACATGCATGTTTTTAGAATGTGGGAGGAAACCGGAGTGCCCGGAGGAAACCCAGGAAAGCACGGGGAGAACATGCAAACTCCACACAGGAAGGTTCGATCTCATGACCTCAGAACTGTGCCGCACACTGAGCCGCCGGCTGCAAGCACATACTTTGTGCTATTTTGCTGTTCCTAGCTATGATTTACGATGTTTTTGAGTCTATGGGCTGCTGTAAACTGATATGAATTCTGCCATCCTGCTACAAAAATGCACAAGCAGCTTGTCTACGTCACACTTGTTTACAAACATGGAAAGGCTCACTAGGTATTGGGTAATAATGGAGTGTGAAACATGAAAAAAGAAAGAAAGTAATGTACCAAAAACAGAAGAATGAGCCAAATTTGGACTCATTTTAATGATATTGAGTGCTCTGGTGCAGACTGCTTATCTTTTGCTTTTTGTTTAACTGTTTTGAATTTATATTCTTTGTGTCTTTTTTAGAGGATCGTGTTTAAATGGGTATAAAAAGAATTGTAAATAAATATTTTTTTTGGGTGCATTCTATCATTTATCTGTAGCACTGAACAGTTCATATCTTTAATTTATATATATATATTTTTTTGCATGTTCAGGGATTTTGTGTTGTCGTTTCACGTTAATTTTTTTCAGTGAATGAAAAGCTAAAATAGTTTTGTATTTTACTTTTCTATTGTAGATCTGTGAATATTTCATGTGATTTTCTGGGATTCCCTCCAAAACATACAAAATTAATAAATACTCAATTATCTTGTGGTTAATGTTTTATTATTCTTGATGATATATAATTAAAAAAACAAAAACATCTAAGGAGTCTTTTGGGAGCCAAAACAGTTGGCTCTTCTCTGCGAGCAGAGCCAAAATAGCCGGTTTTCTAAAAAGAGCTGTCCTCTTGGTGCGACCGGTAGGGGGCGGGGTCGCTTCCCATTAAAACGCCATAATGTCAAGCCACAAAAGTAGGTGTGTCAGCGTCATTTTCACACACTTTTTATAGCGGGGGTCTATCGAGTCAGACTGCCAAGAAACATGGCACCAATTCCAAGAATTTGCAAACACTTTTCCTGGCCTTGAAAACCCAACATTAATGATAATGATCTCAAAACGTGTGTGGCGCTCCAAAAAGGCAAGATAAGTTTCGAAAAGAATAAACTCGGCTCTTTGATTCGGTTGGTCAATAAATTGTTTGTCAGAAGAATGTATTTACCACCCATATTCGCTACATATGCTAACCTATGATGACATGTATGTTGAAGGATTTTATACATTTGACTATAAAGGATTTTATATGGTTGAACACAAGTTACATTTATTGAGTTTAATGCTGTAGTTATTTACTGACTTTGCCTTTATTCAATGAGCAGTGAAAGTTCAAGGCAGGCATGAGTGGTGGAAAATGTTGTTTGCAGAACGGGACATACTGCTGATAAGAGAATCAGCACATCCAGACGGAGGACGGCAGGCGTGGTTTTAAGAACAAGGCCCTGATGACGTAGGAACGCTCCGTGTTGTTTTGAGTGTTCCAGACAACGCGACGCTCTTCGACGAGATGGTGAAGCCCAGGCAGGGGGCTTCCTTGGCAAACCCATGGGAGGAGTCGGCGCGCCATTGAAGAGGGCTTCTGTGAAGTCTATATATATATATATATATATATATATATTTTGTGTATTTCTCTGAACATTCCCCTAATATTCACTGTCTATACATCTTTTGCTGTTTTAGTAAAATGTCCACCCAATGATGTGTCAGTCTAAAGTCCACCCAATGATGTGTCAGTCTAAAGTCCACCCAATGATGTGTCAGTCTAAAAGTCCACCATACTTGTACTAAATAAAGCCGGCTGCGGAGGGGAGGAGGAGGAAGACGATTGTGGAGCCGAGAACACATCCCCTGTGTTTCTCCCCGATTCTCCCCCGCTGCAGCGGAACGAAAATGTACATTGTCTCTGCCTGAAAATCCTTTTATATCTGATGACCGGGACTTAAAAGTGGAGAGAGGTGTGCAGTTTTGGAGGTCCGGAGGTAGATTGTTCCAAAGCTTGGGAGCAGCGCGACTGAAGGCTCTGGCTCCCATGGTGCTCAGGTGGGCAGGGGGCACTGACAGTCGGAGGGAGGACGAGGATCTGAGGGAGCGAGTGGGGACGTGCACCTGGAGAAGGTCGGACAGGTAAGGAGGAGCCAGGTTGTGGATGGCCATATATGTATATAGGATCAGTTTGTAGCTGATGCGATGCTGAACAGGAAGCCAGTGTAGCTGTTGGAGAACGGGGGTGATGTGCTGCTGGGAAGATGTTTTTGTGATGATGCGAGCAGAGGCGTTTTGAACCAGCTGAATTTTATGGAGGGACTTTAGAGGAAGGCCGAGGAGGAGAGCATTGCAGTAGTCAAGGCGGGATGTGACAAGACTGTGGACGAGAATAGCAGTGGTGCGGGGGGTGAGGGAAGGGCGGAGTCTGGTAATATTGCGGCGGTGGAAATAAGCAGTGCGGGTGATGGTGTTGATATGTGAGTGGAAGGTAAGCATGCTATCCAGGATGACACCCAGACTCTTGACCTGGGGGAGGGGGACACTAAGGAGCTGTCGATGTTGAGAGAGAAATTGTTTACTTTGGATAAAGTGGATTTGGTGCCAAGAAGGAGGAATTCTGTTTTATTGGCATTTAATTTAAGAAAGTTTGTTGTGAACCATGTTTTGAGTTCGGAAAGGCAAGAGGTGAGGGAGGGAGGTGGGAGTATGGAGTTTGGTTTGCAGGAGAGGTAGAGTTGGGTGTCATCAGCAAAGCAGTGAAAGTGGATATGAAATTTGCGGAGGATATGACCAAGAGGCAAGAGGTAGACGATGAAGAGAAGAGGACCTAAGACAGATCCCTGGGGTACACCTGTGGTGACTAGGGAGGGCTTTGAGGTGAAGGATTTCAGCTGGACAAACTGAGTGCGGCCAGTGAGGTAGGAATGGAACCAATTGAGGGGAGTATGGGTGAGACCAATGGAGGAGAGTCTATTGAGGAGGATAGGGTGAGAGATTGTGTCGAAGGCGGCGCTCAAGTCTAGGAGGATGAGGATGGAGAAATAAACATGACTTCACTCGGCTGAACATTTCTGAGGCTTACCAATGCAATGTGCTGCTGTTTTGGTTAGCAAATTCAAAACAACAAGCAATAAAACGAGCCGTTCGGTTCGAGGCGGCGAAAAATCGGAAACCACTCGATTGCGTATTCCCGTCGGGCGACCGGCATTCATCATCAAAATTCACCGGAGCCTGACGTGGCAGATAAGAAGCCGCCAGCCGCATTGGAGGTGTATTAACGTCAGTCGAGGAGAAAAATATATATATGTTGCCATTTTTGAACCCCCCCCCTCCCTGAGACAGTATTTCCTTCACTCACTCTTCCTCTTGTAATTCATCTCAAAGGGACACGGACCGCTGCCTTGCAGATGCCGAAACAAGGCACGAGTGACTTTCCTTTTTTTCTTATTTTAATAACCCGAAAAGTTAATCAGGAGCGGGTCATTTAAAATTCCATTATAAGCGGAAAGTCTGGCTTTTCAGCGGAGGCAGTCACCTTCGCCCGCGAGACACAAAAAAAATGGAGAATCTGCCGAGGGTTTTGGACCCGTAGTCTAATGTGTGTGCAAAGTGAGCGCATCCAGGCAACTAAATGTGTGAGAAGATGGCACATTAGACACTTTATGCCACATTAGAGAGCGCCGGGATCACGATTCAGTCTTTCGGGATCGGCGCGATGGGTTTTCACACCCGGGACGATCGCTAGGCTCCAAAGACTGAATTCTTTTTATGTTGCGGATCATTTAGCCCACAGGTGTCAAACAGGCGGCCCGGGGGCCAGATCAGGCCCGCTAAGGGTTTGAATCCGGCCCGCGAGACAACACTCAGAGAAGCGCAAGAGAAAAACAAGCTGCAGGTTGAAATATGTCAACTTGATGTTGCCAAAGCCAGGTGCCTCGAACAAAGACACTGTACTTGAATTTATTTTTCTCTCTCTCTCTCGCTCTCTCTTTCTCTCTCTCTTTCTTTTCCACCCCTTTTCTCCCACTCTGTCTCTTTCACTCTTTCACTCTCCCTCTCTCTCTCTCTCTCTCTCTCTTTGTCTCTCTCTGTCTCTTTCACTCTAACTTCCTTTTTTCCTTTTCTCTCTTTTGTCTTTTTCTCTTCATACCCTTTGCGCTTTCGTTTCTCTTTTCTCTCCTGTCTTTCTATTTCTCTTTGGATTTATTTCTTCCTCTCCCTTTCTTTTTCCCCACTCCCACGACTTTTAAGCTTTTGTTTCTAACGCTCTCTCCCTCTCTCTCTTTTTCTTTCTTTGTCCCACCCTCTCTCCTTTTCCCTCCCTCTTTCTCTTATTTCTTCATCTCTCTTTTTCTTTCTCTTTAATCTACTAGTCCGGCCCCCGACAGAATGTTTGTTCTATTGTGTGGCCCCCGAGTTGAAATGAGTTTGACACCCCTGATTTAGCCTATTTCAGGGGTCATTTTAAGACATTTTTCTCCCGTTTCTCAAAAGATATTCATTTAATAGGGTAAAGATTATCAGATGTTCAGTGTTCATTTTACCTGTGAAAAGTGATGGGTCCCGGGGACCCTCATGCTCAAAAATCTATGGGTACCAACCAATGTTCCCTCTAAACTGCCCGCACATTCTCAGCGCACAAGAAAATCTATTCAGTGCAATGTTACCTCGAAGCTGCGTGTGTGCCCAATTGCGCACTACTCCGAGTTTTTCCACGCACAAGAAAATCTAGCCAGCTCACAAAAATCAGGGGCTCGAAATTGCTAATTAAGAAGCGAATTAAGTCAAAGTTACAGGGCATGAAGGTAAAAATACACGGGTTTCCCTGACGTTGTGTTCTAAATGCGGTATTTTGAAGTCCAGGTCGAAGTAGAACGAAGTTAAGTAAAGTCAGTGGAGTTTTGCGAGAACCGGCTTCTTTGGCTCGGCTCACTAAAAGGAACCGGCTCTTTCGGGTCCGAAACGGCTCTTCAGGTTGTTTTTGCTTCTTTCATCCCTATATGGCCAAATATGATGTAAAATTATGCACAAAATGACTTAAATGAATGGGGGAATAGAACAAAAAAGACAAAAATACCAAAATGAAAAAGGAGTGAAAAGCTGAGAAAAAAAGAAACAAAAGGAAGAGAAAAAAGAAGGAAAAATTCAGAAAAAAGCCAGAAAAAAAGAAAAGAAAGAAACAAAGGGGAAAAAAGGAAATAGAGAGCAAAAAGAAAAAAAGTAGCAGCTAGGAAAAATAAACAATGATTTTTTTGAAAAGAATTAAAAAAATAGAGAAAAACAGGGAAAAAGAAGAAAAAGTTTGTGTTGCATTTAAATCATTTCCAATTATATCAATCCACTCAAAAATGTGATTAAATACAGTTGTGTATCGTGCAACCGACTAAATAAGCCCCCCAAAATATTAGTATTATGCGACAAAAGATACCAGGGGGAAAAAAATGGATATCTTATGAAAGAATTGTAAGAACAAACGACGTTTGTAGGCCGTACAACCTTTGGAATCGTACATGAGTCAATTCATTCAAAAGAGAAAAATAATTTTGCATTGCCGGAAACTCAGCAAAATGGAACTTGATGTCAAGTTTTGGACATGTTTGATAATGAATTATCTTGCCACACTTGGGATTTTGGTTGCTCACTGTTGTTTCAAGTGTTGCTCACCTACTTTGTGTGAACGCTCAGACCCGTGGAAAATTACAGGGAACATTGGTCCCAACAGAGATCTATGGGTCCCCAAAATTTAGTGTGCCCTTACAAACTGTCGTATTTTCCCTTACAAAATACAAAAAAAAAAAAATTCAAACATGTTTATTTATGTAGTTTAACATGTTATATTGTATATGTGTTTCGTTATATCATATATATTGTTGATTAACATTTTTTGTTAGATACTGAGTTGCTCGACATGAATGAGGTTTATTATAAAAAAAGTCCAAAAATTAAGTCGCTTGGACGTTCACTGTAGAAGGAAAAAATACATGCAAATATAATTAAGTAGAATATTACATTTTCTTATTCAAATTGTGAATTCGTTTTCTGCATTAAATTATTGTTGGTAATATACTGATTAAAAGGGATCACCACAAACCTGTCTTTTTTCATTTTGTCCTTCTTTATACAACATCATAATTCGTAATATAATGCATCAAAGCAGGTGAGCCGTTTGAGAGCCGGCTCTCTTGAATGAGTTGAGCCGAAAAAGCCGCTTCTCTAAAAAGAAACAAACTTTCACTACACAACTCGAACTGGGGATCGGCGTGCAGACGAAAACTCGAACGGCGAGACCAAAACAACAATGGCGGATCTGCCTCACGAAAAGTTTGGAGTGCGGTAAATTTTTGTTAAATAATGATAATGACAATTTCGTGTCCAAAAAAGTTGCGTCCCGGGGACACACGTTGATTTGACACGATGCGTCCCCAGCAAAAATAATGCGTCTAGGACGCAGGGACGCGGGCAAACGAGAACACTGGATGATTTTCCTCCCTCCATCTCACTATACCACCTACCCGCCTCAGCTCCATGGGGCGCAGAGCTTTCAGCCGGTCGGCCCCCCAGCTCAGGAACTCATTTTCGTATGAGCTCCGAAATTCTGCGACCCGGTCCACCTTCAAGTAAGGACTCAAAACCCAACTCTTCAGACTTGCCTTTTCCTGATCATCTGCTTCACATACTGCCCCCCCCCCTTTTTTAACTCATTTTAAGAAATATTTTCAACTCAGATTAGAACAAAAATGATTTTAAATGAACACAGAACAATGGAATGCGACAGGCAATAGTTTGCTTATTTTGCTTATTTTACTGTAAGTATAAAAATTTTTAAAGTCAGAAATGATCCTCACATTTTTTATTTACACTTAAAATTCCTGCTTTGTGTTCTTAGATTGTTTACTTAAAATGCTTATTTTTATTTCAGATTTTGTTATTTTAAAATGCTTGATTTAACAACAGTTCAATTTCTTATAATAATGAATTACTTATCTAAATTAAGTTTATACATTTTTCCTGTCATTTTTTTAAATTAAATACTAAAAACAAGAATAAATCTACTTCAGGTTTGCAGAATTTTTGAAGCAAGATTTTATTTTTGAAATGTAAACGTCAACGGAACATTTTCTAATATAGGTAAAAAAAAATGTTCTTTTCAAAATAAGCGTGAAAATGAGCTGATTTTGAGGGACAAGATTTCCTTTTTTTGCAGCGTACCCAAGAACACAAAATGCTTCTCATTAAAGTATTTCCTAATTTAGCTCTGATTTTAATTGTGGCCCTCCTAAAATGAACTGCACTGTTTTGGCTGTCATCTGTTATCCCTAGACGACCATTGCCGAGAGAAGGAGGCCGAGTGAGAAAATTTTTGTCTTGCTGCTTTTACAATTTTTAAATTTTTTCCCATAAAATGAGCAGCACCTGAGCAGCTGAGTTCCATTATCCACAGTCGACTATTTCTGTGAGCGGGAACCATTAGAGCACACTTTTGTAAGGCTTACTCTTTTTTGCCACAACGGTACTTCCATCTAAAATGAATTGCACTCATGCGGTAACAATCCATTATTACCAATCCCATATTGCTTGGGGCGGGCAGAAAGCACTTTTGTCAGGAAGGGTGCTGTTGATGCGCGCTTAAGATGAAACGCGTGGTTGTAGCTGTCATCCATCATCACCAGTCGACTATTGCTAAAAGCAGGATCCAAGTAAGCAAATTTGTGTCATGTGTGGCGGCTCCTTTTTCTATTTTTTGTTCACCTAAGATGAGCAGCACCTGAGCGGCTGTGTTCCATTATCCTCAGTCAACCATTGCTGTGAGTTGGAGCCATCAGAGCACACTTTTGTTGGGCCTGGTTCCTCTTTTTTGGCATTACTGTACTTCCATCTAAAATGAACTGCACTCACGCGGCAACGATCCCATATTGCTGCGGGCATGGCGTGGGCAGAAAGCACTTTTGTCAGGAATGGTAATGTTGTTACCCGCCTAAGATGAAATGCGTGGTTGTAGTTGTGATCCATTATCACCAGTCGACTATAGCTAAAAGCAGGATCCAAGAGAGCAAATTTGTGTCATGCATGGTGGCTCCTTTTTCTAAAATGAGCAGCACCTGAGTGGCTGCATATCCCCAGTCCACAATTGCTGTGAGCGGGAACCATCAGAGCAATATTTTGTCAGGGCTGCTTCTTCTTTTTTGCCATTACTGTACTTCCATCTAAAATGAACTGCACTCAATCCATTATTAGCAATACCATATTGCTTTCGCGGGCAGAAAGCACTTTTGTCAGGAAGGGTGCTGTTTCTCCGCGCCTAAGATGAAATGCGTGGTTTTAGCTGTGATCCATTATCACCCGTCGACTACTGCTGAGAGCAGGAGGCCGAGTGAGGAAATGTGTGTCAATTTTTGTTTCCTTTTTTTCCACCTAAAATAAAAAGCATCACCCTGGCTGTGACCCATTATCCCCGGTCGACTCTTTATGCCCGCACGGCCAGAAGGGGGCATGGTAAAATGGGAAAGTGGGAGGGGTAGTTTGCAGACTTATACACATGGTTCTGGTCTCTACTATGTGCAAAGGATTACAGTATAATTTGAACAATAAACAGTCATTTATTTTTATATATGTTTTATTTATGAATTTGTTTTCCTCCAATCACGGGCCAGCCTGAGAAATACCCATGCTTCACACAGTGACACGCGCCACCTTCTAGTGTTACCACACCAGCTGTCATGTGAGACCCTCTCTGGACATTGTGCTCGTACCTTTTCCTATTCTTACACCAGTCCTAGGGGTCGGTCTCTAAAAGTACGCTTGATAATCTGCCGCCAATTTCTACTTTTAGCTCCGTCGCTGCCTTCGCACGTCCTTAGAGGGAAGGTCACGTCTCGAGGTAGCGCCAGGTTTTTATCTTAGCACCCACCAAACGTTTCCTTTTGTCGGCGAGCGTTGCCAAGTGGAGTGTCACTTTCAAAGTGGCAGCCCGTAAAGTAGCGAGAGCGTCGCGCCCGGGTAGGTGGCATGTGAAGTGTGCTATCGGGAACAAAGAGGTACTGGGGAATGTGACCTGTGGGGTGATTTTGGATGACTTTCAAGTTGTTTTCGTTTTCTGGAGGAGAAGGGTGGATCCAGAAAATGATACCTATTTGTTCTAGTGTAATCCCTCGTTTATTTGCTCTAAAAAGGACCAGAACTCCAGGAGGTATGAAAAAAAATTGAGAAAAAGCCCCACCACCCATTTTTAACATACATAGAGACAGATGCTGCCTGCAGCAATAGTCTCACAAGTATAATGGATCGCAGCCGCTCAGGTGCTGTTCATTTTGGGCACAAAGAACAGAAAAAAGAGCCGTCACGCATGATACAAATGTCAGGTTCAAAATCAAATGAGAGACTCCTTTTGAGTTACAAACAATGTTATGTATTAAAAAGGAGTCAACTACTTCGGACAAGGCAAAAATACTCACGGACTGAAGCGTAAGCGTTTCATGGATTCTGATTGGAGGATAGAATAAACCATGGGCACAAAAGAGTACTCTGATTTGATTAGACAGGAATCACATATTTAAATGCAGTGTATAATGTTGGTTGCTAGATGGCGTGCGAGTATAATAAATGAGTAATAAGGATAGTGGAACTTTTGTAAACACAATGCGTCTCTGTAAGAAGAATGGAATTTGGGAGTCAAACTCTCCCAAAACCGAAACTTGATAAGAAGAATGGAATTTGGTAAGAAAAGCCATCTTTTGACCTGTGAAATCGTTAAACCACACACTTATTGAGCACTATAGAAATATAAACCTATAAAGATATAAAAGTATAAAGTATATATTAGGTGTAAAATATAGAATATAGTATAAAAGGCACCCTTAGACCCTAATTTCCCTTACAATAAATTAACTCTAACGACTCCCGCTTTCAGGAAATAGTTGACTCAGGGAAATGGATCACGGCCAAAACAGTGCAGTTCATTTTGGATACTCTTCCAGCCACAGCTTTTATCATTTCATTTTGCGTGGGACAGAACGACATGGCTCCTGACTCAAGTGCACGCTGCGATCTCCACTCGCAGAAATAAGGGATTGGGGATAATGGATCGAGGCCGTACAGTAGCAGTTCTTTTTAGGTGGAAAGAACGAAAAAAAAAGAGCCACCACACATTATTCAATTTTGCTCTGTCTTCTCCTGCTAGTCAACTGGGAATAATGAATCACGTTCAAAAGGGTGAACTTCATTTTAGGCGGGCCACAATGGCCCACTATAGTTGCACGCACCCAAAACACGTTCTGCCGTTTTCTCGCAGCAATAGTTCACCAGGGATAGTGGATCACAGCAACAACAGCGCATTTCAAAAGGGCCTCCTGAGAAGCTGCCGGTTCCCACTTGCAGCAATACAAGATTGGGGATAATGGATTGCCGCTGCACGTGTGCAGTTCGTTTTAGGAGGGAATAATGGTAAAAAAAAGGAACCGTCGGACCTGACAAAAAAGCGCTCTGCCTGGTCCATGCTCACAACAATTTGCAATCAGTGTCATGGTTGTCATGGCGCCCAATTGGCCACACCCGTGTGTGTCACGGTTGCCATGGTGCCCAATTGGCCCCGCCAGCTGCTGCTCGTTGAGATAATGGCTATCTTTCTATGTAAAGCTCAGCGCTCTCTTGCTTCGGTTGTCAGCCCGGCAAACGAACAAGACGTGGGTTCTGACTCGGTCCTCTTTTGCTGTTGGTATTTCAAGTCTGGTATTTTCCCATTTATTTTTGTCCTGTTTGAATTCGGGTTCCAGGTTTTTTTCCGTCTGTGTCCTGTTATTTAGTGTCTCCAGTTTTTGTTCCCGACTAGTTTCTCTTGTTCATTTCCGTTATCCTGATTTGTTATCAATCTCGTCGGTCTCTGGCTTCCAGTCTTTCCAAGCCAGACCGGCTGCCGAACATGCATGACACGGTTTGGGATGAAAGTTATAATATTATTATTAAAGCTTTGAAAACTCTCTCGGTGTACCGTCTTTCTTTGTAAATATGTGTAACCATGTATAATCTGTATTTGCAACTGTATATTTTTGTAATGTATTTATTTTAGAGACTTATTCTGATATGTTTTTCACGGGCGAATCAAAAAGAAGTGGCGAAAACAACGGGGGCTGATGGGAAGTAGAGTAAAGGTGAGACATGTTTGTGGACGCAGCGGACAATAGTGGATATATATTTTTTCCCACCCTTACCTTTGGAAATATACATTTTTTTCTCCTCGGATTATTTTCAACGGGACCCGGACTCTGCAGGTCTGCGTCATATCTTAAGTACCGGTATCATTATACGTTCAATTTGCCGGCTGTTATTTTTGGACTGTGGACTTCATATTCAGTTACAATTGCGGGACTCAAAGTCGGGTTAGGGTTAATTTAGTGATTGTGTTACATGTTTTAATGTGGGCGCATGCGGCTTATATACAGGTGCGGCTTGTGTAAGTACAAAAGTGGTTATCCTCTTAAAATGTGGTGGGTGCGGCTTATAATCAGGTGCGCTCTATAGTCCGGAATTTACGGTATATATATTTAGTTTACAATTTTCGTAATTGTACTTATTTGACTAATCTAAATATTTTATATTTTCTAATCTTTTTTTTTACTAAGGTATTAAGAATCATTCTTAACTCACTCAGTCATGAAGACGTAGTTATGAGTTTGAATTACTGCTGTTGAGGTAAGACTTTTTTTGCAGTGCAGCTAGCATCCAGTCGCTAATATTCACGGCCACCTCAGCGATCAAGTCACATTAGCATTAGCATTCTTAATTTATCTTTAACATGCAGCAATGTCAGAATAGAATAGAATAGAATAGAATATCCCCTGCCCACTGCCCGAAAATTGCTGGGATGGGCTCCAGCACCCCCGCGACCCTACTGAGGATAAGCGGTGCAGCTAATGAGATGAGGTAATGAGAATAGAATAGAGGCAGCACGGCGGCGCAGTGGTTAGCGCTTGTGCGGCACAGTTCGTGTCATGGGAACCTGTCGTGGGTTCAAATCCAGCTCCAGACTTCCTGTGCGGAGTTTGTATGTTCTCCCCGTGCTTGCGTGGGTTTCCTCCGGGCACTCCGGTTTCCTCCCACATTCCAAAAACATGCATTTCAGGTGAATTTGCCGGTCCAAATTGTCCCTAGGTGTGAATGAGCGAATGAGTTGTCTGTCTCTGCGTGCCCTGCGATTGGCTGGCAACCAGTTCAGGGTGTCCCCTGCCCACTGCCCGGCGATGGCTGGGATGGGCTCCAGCCCCCCCGCGACCCTAATGAGGATAAGCGGTATGGCTAATGAGATGAGATGAGAATAGAATAGAATATACCTTTATTGCCATCGTTACAAAATGGGTTAACATATTGTGACAACAAAATTGGGCATGACACTCCAGTTTCACACATTCCCAGTGAGGTAAAAAACCCAAGAAGATAAAGGAACAGAGAATATAAGGTTATAAAACAAGGAGGATAAGGTTATAGTTATAATTCACACAAAATATACCCAAGAAATGTCGGCATATAGGATGTTACATACAATTTGGTATCGTAGGGTTTGTGCAATATGCATTTGGTGCAAAAATAGTCATCATAGTGCAAAAAAATGGTCAACATATGCATTTGGTGCAAAAATAGTCATCATAGTGCAAAAAAGATAGTCAACATTGTGCAAGAAACATAGACATGAGAACCATTTACCTGCAGGACGAGGAGCATTTAGCACAGATTGTTTATTTATTAGCGTAGCGCCATTTCAAAACCACGCAGGGGGGAATGTGCTGCAAATGACTAATTAGGAAAAACCTCGTCCGCTAATGATAAAAACGCAAACTGCGAGCAGGAACCGAATGAGGACATCCCGTTTTCCAAACAAAAACACGTCGACAAGATGTAGCGTTTTGAGAGATGACAGTGGTGCAGAGATGACGACTGGTTTCAAGAAAATATCCATTTGGATTCTGCTAGAGATGAAAACTGGCTTATGAAAGGCTAATGTCACGTATCGAAACGGTGAATAATTGAAAACGGGGATACAAAATTAAAGAGGCAGGCTCTAAAACTTCAAGCAGATCCGAAGGCTGTCACTCAGTCATGAAGAAATGATGATATTTACTTATATCACATGGATTAGTTATGTGTATTTGGGGGAAATGTGTACACACACTCACTACATACATATACATAAATACATATATTCATAAAGAAATATATATATGTAGATATATGTGTGTATAATTATAAATATTGCATAGGAATGTACATGATGGATGGACGGACAGACGGAGGGATGGATGGATGGGCAGATGGATGGGAAGATGGATGGATGGATGGACAGGTGGATGAATGGATGGATGGATCAATGGACGGATAGATGGATGGGAAGATGGATGGATAGACGGATGGATGGATGGATGAATGAATGAATGAATGGATGGATGGATGGATGGATGGATAGATGGGGAGAAGTGATGGATGGATGGATGAAAAGAGAAAAAAACAAGAGATGGATGAACTGATGGCCGGACGGAGAGAAAGATTGATGGATAAAGAAAATAAGAGATAAATGGATGGATGGACAGAATAAGATGATTGATGAAAAAAAATGAGTGCTAGGTAGAGAGTATAAGAGACACGGATGGACGGAGAAAAATGATTGATAGATAGAGAGAATACAAGATTAATGAATAGATGGATGGACAGACAAAAGAAGAGATGGATGGATGAATAGATGGATGGGTGGATGGATGGACAAACAGATGGATGGAAAAATAGATCATGGCTGGATATATGGAAAGAAGACTGGTGAATGGAGAAAAAAGAGAGATGGATGGATGGATGGATGGATAGATGGATGGATGGATGGGGAGAAGTGATGGATGGATGGATGGATGGATGGATGGATGGATGGATGGATGGATGGAGAGGTGGATGGATGGGGAGAAGTGATAAATAAATGAATGGATGGAAAGAGATAGATGAACTGATGGCTAGACAAAGAGAATGATTGATGGATAAAGAAAAGAAGAGATAAATGGATGGATGAATGAAGAAGATTATTGATAGAAAGAGAGAGTAAGAGATGAATGGATGGATGGATGGATGGATGGATGGATGGAAAGAACATTGGTGGATAGAGAAAATCAAGAGATGGGTGAACTGATGGCCAAATGGAGAGGAACATTGATGGATAGAGAAAAAAAGAGATGAATGGATGGAGGAATAGATGGGGAAAATGATTGATGGATAGAGAAATTGAGAGATGGATAGATTGATGAAGAAAATGAGAAAATGATAGATAGAGGGATGCATGGACGGATCATTTAAATGATTGAAAGAGAGAATAAGAGATTGATGAATAGATGGATGGAGAGACAAAAGAAGAGATGGATGGATGGATGAATGGAAAGGTGGATGGATAGACAGATGGATTGGAAGCTGTATTGATGGCTGGATCGATGGAAAGAAGATTGGTGGATGGAGAACCTAGAAGAGATGGATGGACTGATGCCAGCTGAAGAGAAAGAAGAGATTAAAGGGTGGATGGAAAAAAGGATTGATAGAAAGAGCGAATCAGAGATGGATGGATGGATGGATGGATGGATGGATGGATGGATGGATGGATGGATGCATGGATGGATGGAGAAAATGATCGATAGATAGAGAGAATTAGAGAATAGTGAATAGATGGATGGACAGACATAAGAAGCGATGGATGGATGAATGGATGGATGGGTGGATGGGTGGATGGGTGGATGGGTGGATGGACAGACAGATGATTGGGGAAATAGATTCTTGGCTGGAATGATGGAAAGATTTGTAGATGGAGAAAAAAGAAGAGATGGATGGATGGATGTAGAGAATTGATGAATGAATGGATGGAATGAGATGGATGAACTGATGGCTGGGCAGAGAGAAAGATTGATGGATAAGGAAAAGAAGAGGCGAATGGATGGATGGATAGAGTCAAAGATGGATAGATTGATGAAGAAAATTAGTGATGAACAAAAGAAGAGATGGTTGGATGGATGACTGGATGGATGGGTGGATGGATGGACAGATGGATGGAAAAATAAATTGATGGCTGAAGAAGATTGGTGGTTGGAGAACAAAGAAGAGGTGGATGGACTGATGGCCAGCTGGAGAGAAGGAAGAGATGAATGAATGGATGGAGAAAAGGATTGATAGAAAGAGAGAATAAGAGATTGGTAATTAGATGGATGGACAAACAAAAGAAGAGATGAATGGATGAAGGGGTGAAAGGACGAGCAGATGGATGGAAAAATAGATTGATGGCTGGATAAATGGAAAGATGATTGGTGGATGGAGAACCTAGAAGAGATGGATGGACAGATGGCCAGCTGGAGAGAAAGAAGAGATGGATGGATAGATGAATGGATAGTTGGATGGACGGGCAGATGGATGGAAAAATAGATTGATGGCTGGATAAATGGAAAGATGATTGGTGGATGGAGAACCCAGAAGAGATGGATGGACTGATGGCCAGCTGGAGAGAAAGAAGAGATGGATGGAAAAAAGGATTGATAGAAAGAGAGAATCAGAGATGAATGGATGGATAAATTGATGGAAAGATATTTCAGCATCTACAAGGGTGGCTTCTCCACGTTAGAGACACCCACAAAAACCAGACCCTGCCACTAAAGTGATTCAATGGACAGAAAAACTCAAAAGTCCAGAAGAAAAGGTTCTTCCTTACTTTTGATGGGTATGATGAGCTGCGGGATGACGGGCTGAATTTTGGCTCCTCCGTGTTCCAGAAGGTCGTGAATTCCCTGCCGGGCGAAGAACTCGTACGGGTGGGCCGTCTCGCAGAGACCGTCAAACAGGAGCGGCAGGTAGTGGTGGTAGTCCAACTTCTCCACATCCACCTGAGAAGATACATCTACACTCAATTCACCTTCATTGGAGACAATATATATATAGCGGGAATTTGTAGGTACCAGTGGTGGTCCGTCTGGGCCATCAAAGCCTTCTTTACTGGCCTGAAAACTATTGCTATCATGTCTATAAATATTAAATAATTCCAAATAGTCCGTCACCTTCCTTTCCACTTTCTTGTGTAAATATTGTGTAAATAATCGTATTATCTTCTTCAAATTCTTTTTTATCCTCAAAGTAAAATGTCAAACTGGAGTGCCAAGTCCAATTTTGTTGTCACAATATGTTCAATTTTGTAACAATAAAAATAAAGGTATATTTCATTCTATTCTAATTGTTTTTCCCTTGGTTTCATATTTAAGCAATTAACCAATCACGTTACAGCCATTACTTGGTGCCAGGGTCAAAAGTCTACCCGGATGCCTTTGGCGCCAGCAGCCACGGACCCTGATTGGCTGTTGGACTCTTTTTAAACTCCCGCCTTCCTAAAAACACTCGTCTGATCGTCTGCGAACCTATGCTCTCAGCTAGGCAAGCTTTTGTACTCTACAACACTATCCTGCCCTGTTTCCTGCCTGATACCTGATGCCGACTTCTTTTCTGGACCTGTTTCTGTTTTCGCTCCTCCGCCCCGGCCACTGACCTGTTTTTCACGCTGCCAACGACTACCCTCGCCCGCGTTCCTGCTATCTGCTACCCGTGACCGACGATCATCGGATCGTGGATGCAAGCACTGTTCTCTTTCTTAATAAAAACTGAGAAAAGGAACGTTATTGCGTCCCGTCTCCGTTCCTGGTCTGTGACAGAGGCATAACATCAGTGTCGAGAAAGCTGTTGGTTTAGCCAATCGGATGT